>NW_015386275.1:624306-637865 GCF_001527695.2 Protobothrops mucrosquamatus | reverse complement strand
CAGGTGCAAGCTTATTTATTGTTCTTTGGTTCATCTACTTGCCCCGTTGCTATGCTAGCTTAACCATTGTTTCTGTCAGAGGATGTGGTTTGCCCTACTTACTGCAGATGGTTGCTTTCTTTTGTCCTGGGCTTTTAGTACACAAGCTGGCCATTGGCCTAGTCTTGCTATAGAAGCCTGAACCATAAAAATCCCAACATCTCCTCTCTTTTTATTTATTAAAAGATGGTTGACTCGTCTTCTTGGGTGACCGGCCTGTCCTCCCTCCCCTCGGGCTCACGCCGGTCTTCCTCCTGCTCATCCATTGGCAACAGCGACTGTGTGACGAGGGTCTCTGCTTCGCTGTCTGAGCAAAATTGAGGATGTGAGTCCTTTATGGATTCTAGGTCATCCTTGGGGAGAGGAACGTATCCATGCCGTTCCCAGAGTGACATTACCTGAGCTGTTGATATGGTGCGAATAAAAATGGGTAGTACACAAGGTAAAACTAAACATCCTAAAGCGATCATACCAATAAGTGCAACAATAGCTTGTAGGCCTGGTAATTTTGGAAACCATGACCCAAAAAGAGAATGCATGTCCAATCCCTTCCATGTTTGGACAGGGACATGGGCAAGGCGGATCATTTTGTCACTGACTTCAGCGATCACCTTGCCTGAGTCATCTATTTCAATGCAACAATTTGACAGATTAAATTTCCCACATACCCCCCCTTCTTTGGCTAACAAATAATCTAAAGCTAGGCGGTTTTGCATAATATAGGTTCTGGATTTGACACTTTGAGAAGCTAAATGTTTCATGGCAAGGACAGTTTCATTGGTTATGATTTCTAGGACCGCTTGGAGCCGGATTATACGATTCAGCATATACACTGGGGTGCGATAGCCATACATGCCATCCTCAGCCCAGGTGGCTGGACCGTAGTACCGGACAATGGTCTCAGGGTCCCATCGGGTTCCTGCAATGGTTTGTTCGTGTGTTTTATGAATAGTTTTTGTGTCAAGGTCGCGTTTTTTGCGAGTCCTGTCAGCTGAATCGTAGACCGGGACCCCCAAATGTTGCCTTTGGCGTAAGGGTAAAAGAAAGAAACTGGGCCGAATGGTGGCTAAAACACATGAAACATACCAATTTGTGGGTAATCGGTTGTAGGCAAGCTGGCCACACACCCAATACAACCCATCGGGGGAGTACCAAGGGAGGTCATCTTCTGGGGAAGACAAAAAGGTTAGGTTAGATATCTGTTCTAACATTTGCTTTGGAGCTGTTTTGTTTTCTCCTGACCACCAGGTCCCATTCTCCCATGCCCCCAAACATCGCAAGGAACCAACATTTACAGAATGATTAGTAGTTTGTTTCCGGGAATAGCAGACTTTTCCCACAAGGTTAGTTGTGATGGCCCAAGTTTCATCTCCGGTTTGATGATAGGTATAATTGTTCTGATGTTCATGAACATAGGAATAATTAAGTTCCTGAGCCTCCCACGGCCATCGTTCACCCATATTGGTTCCTCCACAAACAAAACACGATTTGACCATGAGTTGTTCAGCAATAGTCTCAGCAAGGGTAAGGAAAAGATTGCGGGCCTTAGGAGGGATCTCAAAATGCTGCAGTTGTTGAATTTCCTGATAGTATGAATGAAAAAGGGAATGAATGGTTGGGTCAATGGCATGAGAGACGAATTGGATTTTTAGGGGGATCATAGGGTCTGGTCCTGTACCATCGATGCCTAAACCATACCAGTCATCCTTTCCCTTCCAGGTTTGGGTTTTTAGCCAATTGCGGGGGTTAGGGAAGGTAAAATTGACCAAATTACAATCATGTTGGAAGCAAGGAGTGTTCGGGCGAAGGCGGGTAATATATACCATTCAAAACTTTGGATTTTTGGAAATGGTGTCTGGGTGGACAGTAAAACCCCTAGATTGGACGGTGACACATTTCCACTCAGAGCAGTAATAGCCTCTACCACAAGGATCATGTTGGTTGGAGCGTCTTGGACATAAGTACTTCTCGTTGTGAGAATAAGTGCGTCGCCAAGCGAGGGATCCGCATTCTTGCGAGCCTTGATCCATTGCTTTGCAGGCATCAAAAATGACTGATTGGGGGGTGTCTGGGTTATAAAAATCGTGGTTCACCATGGGCAGCAAGGAGTCACCTGCAGAGATCTTTAAGGTATAGCGATAGGTAGGGGCTGTTGGGTTATAACACACCGTTTGATTTTTGTCCGTGCAAATAGAGTAGGAAGTCCCATTAAGCGTGCATTTTGAGGCGTGTGGTTTACGGCAATTATAGGATGAAAAATAAACCAAAGTGCTGGTAATTTTGGTGCCCTCTTTGGTGACTTTAAGACATGGTGAGCAGTGTCCTTCAACTGGGGGGGTAGCTCGTTTGATCCGAGGCCGGATACGGTGGCGCACCCCTCTGGGAGATGGAAGGGGGGTGTCCAGCCACCTGTGGAGTTCCTCCCCAGGCCTTGGGGGAGTCACGGCTGATGAGTCAGAGTTCTGTGACCCCCTCTTCAGGGTAGTAGATGTCAAATTCAGGGATTTAATCAGGATCGATGTGGTCAATACAAAAATCTTGCACCCCAGGGCAGGCATAATGTTCCAGGGCACAGACGTTGCACCAAAAACAGCACTGACAACCGCACAGGCAGATGCAGTGCTCACACATCTACTCCGGTGGCTGTTGCTGCAGATGGGGTTCCCGCCGATGGCGAGACGGGAGGTGGTGCAAAGTAGGGTCGGATGCAGCGGCCTGGGACCCACAAGACCTTTTCAGGCAGTTGGACTGCTGCGTAGCCTCTTCCCCAAGTGATGAGATCAATGGGCCCTTTCCAGGTAGGATCAGGGAGTTGGCGATACCAAACCTGTGGGCGGGGAAGAGAAAGGGAGGGAGAAGAAAAATGCCTCTCTGCAGCAGAGAAAGGTGGGTTGCCAGTTAAGTTTAAAAAATTCAAAGTATAGAGACAAAGATTAAGGATGTCTTGCACTGCTGGGAGGCTAGGGGGCGCTTTTCCCCTGGTTTCAGAATAACGGTCAAGGGCATTTTTGAGCGTTTGGTTAGCCCGTTCCACCATTGCCTGACCTTGGCTGTTGTAAGGAATTCCGAATTTATGGCTAATTCCCCATCTGGTGCAGAAAGTAGCAAAAGTACTACTGGTGTACGCAGTTCCATTATCTGTTTTTAGTTCGTTTGGGCATCCCAGCGATGCAAAGGTGCGAATACAATGATTGATGACATGTTTTGTGGTTTCACCTCTTTGAGGTGTTGCCATGAAGAACCCAGAAAAAGTATCAATAGATACGTGTATATACTTCCATGGGGAAAAGGAAGGATATTGGGTAACATCCATTTGCCAAATCTGACAGCACTCTGTCCCTCTGGGATTGACACCCATGGGAATAGAATGTGCCTGTTTACTGCAGGTAGGACATTGTTGCAAGATTGCAGTGGCCTCCCCTGCTGTTATACCAAATTGTCTAATGAGTGCCTTTTTATTTTGGTGGAAATACGAATGACTTTCCCAAGGGGTAAGAGTTGAAACAGTAAGTGCTTGAGCAGTAGCAGCCGCAGCCGCGGAATCAGCGATGTCATTCCCTTCTTGGATAGTCCCAGGGAAGGGTTGATGACTCCAGATGTGTGCCACATGAAAAGGGTGTTTGCGCTTGTCAATTAGATGTTGCAAAGCCAAGAAAAGTGAGAGCAAGGAGGATTCTATAGAAGGGGAAAGATAAGCCTGATAGATAGAAAAAACTATTTGAGAGACATATAGGCTGTCCAGTATTAAGTTGAAAGGTTGGTCAGAAAATTGCTGAAAGGCCAAAAGAGATGCATAGAGCTCAGCTCTTTGGGCTGAGGTTTGAGGTGGAGTGATTTCGGTGTGCCAGGCGCCTTTTCCCTGCCAGGCACAAGCGCCATATTTCTTGCTGCCATCAGCGAATACTGTGATGGCATCTGGAATAGGATGAGTTTGAAAAGGTGACTGCCAAGTGAAAGGTAAGGTTTTGAGAAGTTGCAGGCGGGGATCCGGGGGTGGATGACAAGAGACAGTGCCAACCCAGTCTGCAAGTGCAAACTGGAGTTGTTCACAGTTGACAAACAATGTTTCCCAAGTAGAAAGGGAACATGGAACATACAGTGTAGAAGGTTCAATGCCAGCCAGAGCTTTGGACCGCTGGCGGCCTTTCACTATTATTTGAGCAAATAGAGCTGATTTTTGAGTGAGAGTGGCTCTAGGTGTGTGTGGAAGATGAAGCCATTCTAGAACTAGCAGCAGAGGTGCTACTTGAATAATAGCACCGGTGGGTAGTGTGAGGGTGTTCATGATTAAGATTGCAAAAGGGTGGTTTTCTTTCATGCGATCCACCCATTTTCGTTGAAGGGCTTGATTTACCAAATCTATTGTGTCCAATTGTGATTTTTCTAGTTTTATGACATCTGCAGGATGTATGCCTTTGGTTAAGGCTGTGAACAAAGGTGACAATTGGGCAGTGGACAATCCCAAATAGGGGCGGATCCAGTTAATGGATCCAAGATATTGTTGCAATTGCATCAGTGTAGGCTTTGGTGGAAGTTGAACACAAGGTGAGGAGGGGGAAGCATGAGATGACAGCATCTTGTGTCCTAAATATTGGAAGGGAGGTGTTGTTTGTACTTTGTCTGGTGCTATGCATAAACCTCCCTGCTGTAAAATAAATTGAAGGTTAGGCAATGTTTTGTATACAGTACCTGTGGGTCCAGGGGCTGCCACTAAAATGTCATCCATATAGTGGTAGACTAAAAAGGATGGAAACTGGAGACGATATGGTTGTAAAACATGGGATACATAATACTGGCACATGGTAGGGCTGTTAAGCATTCCTTGGGGTAAAACTTTCCATTGATAGCGGGCAGTGGGCTGAGCATTGTTAAGCTCCGGAATTGAGAATGCAAAAAGATGTCTGTCCTTTTGGTGTAAAGGAATTGAGAAAAAACAATCTTTTAAGTCAATTATCATCATGTCGTAGTTTTGAGGAATCAAATTTGGGTTTGGGAGCCCGCACTGCAGCGCCTCCATGGGATGAATAATGGAATTGATTTTCCTTAGATCCTGAAGGAGGCGCCATTTGCCTGATTTTTTTCTTTATCACAAATACTGGGGTGTTGTAAGCACTCAGTGATGGCTCTATATGTCCTTTTTCCAATTGTTCTTTAATCAATGCTTTTAAAGCTGCTAATTTTTCAATGGGCAGTGGCCACTGGTCTACCCAGACAGGTGTCTGGTGCTTTAGTTCTAAACGCAGGACAAAAGAAGAAGGATTCATTGCAAAGAAAGCTTAGCTTGGAACTGGGACATCAAATCCCGTCCCCACAGGTTAATGTGCAAAGGCAGGATCACAAGTTTCACAAAAGCAGTAACAGTGCTGGAGTTAGATGTGACAGCAATCCAGTTTGTGCTTACGCGATCCGTTTGGGTCCCGCCCACACCTCTGACAGAAGGGGAGGCGTCAGTGGGCCATTGGGGGGGTTATTCTGCGGACCGAATGACTGAGACGTCTGCACCAGTGTCTAAAAGACCAGAAAAAAGGCGCCCATTGAGTTTAAACTCTGCTATCGGGCAGCTGCCATGGACAGGCTGTTCAAGTGCCAGCGTATCAGAAACAGTTTCCAAAATAATCATTGTAGCAACCACATCTCCTCTGGTAATTGTTATTGGAGAATTAATCATGATAGTTAAAGCAAGATCCGAAAAAGATGAAGAGGAACGCAGAAAGGGAGCGGCCATTACTCCTTGAGATGTTAGGTCAAGATTGGGAAAAATTAAAACAGGTAAAGTTGGAGGCAAATTAAGTTTGAGTCGTGGTGAAATAAAGAGATGATAGGCATGAGCAGGTAAAGTATAGGTAACAGTTTCATCTGCTACCATTTCAAAAGAATGAGAGAGGACTTGGTCCATTTGGTCATCCATTTCTTCGACCTTTTGGAAGGGGCTAGCCGAATGCCCCAAAACTAGTTTCCCGAATTGCTCCATTGATGTTTCAGTGGGGCTTGGGGGATGCGGGGGAAAGAGGGGCACTGGTTAGACCAATGAAACCCCTTTTTGCATTTTGGGCAAACTGTCTTTGGTTTGGCTGACTGATTGAACTGTCCTTTGTAAGCTCCGCCCCCAGGGGCACGGCATTGTGACTTAAAATGGCCGGGTTTACCACAATTGAAGCAATTTCCGGCTGGGCGGGGCATGGGTGAAGAAAAGGAAGAAGAAGAAGGAAATGGGTTGTTGTTTTGCAAAGCCTCCATTTTGTGAAAGTCAAAGCAATTTCCTGTTGGGTGGGGCATAGGCAGAAAGGAAGAAGAAGCAGGAAACAGGTTGTTGTTTTGCAGGGCGGCTGCCAAAGCCTCCATTTTGTAATTGGTTGTTCCCACTATGCGGCAAGCTTGAAGAAAGTCAGCAAGTGTAGCATCAGGGCGATTGGCTATTGGCTGCAGGATTTTCTTGCAGTCCTGATTTGCATTCTCATAAGCTAATTTTAACAATAATTCCTCACGAGCTGCCTCATTGTCAATCTGCCTTTCTAGTGTCAATTGGAGGCGACTGACAAAATCTGCATAATTTTCCGTTGCCTGTTGGATGATTTTTGAAAATGTTTGAGTCTGGGTTTTAGAAGAATCATCCACCTTTTTTATGGCACCTAAGGCACACTGGCTAATAACTCCAAAAGCTGCCCTATCAGATGCGAGTTGAGTTGCCACTGTATTAAGGGTGCCAGTGCCCAGAATATGATCCTTGGTCACATTGGCGGGTAATCCTGCAGCTATAGCGATTTTTGCCTGCTTCTGATATTCTGACCACCAAATCACATATTGCGCAGGGGTTAGTATCATGTTAAACAAAGCCTGCCAGTCTGCTAAAAGCATTTCAGTGACAGCAGAAGTAAAGGAAGCCAAAAGTCCCTGCGTGTAGCGAGCTTGTAGACCATATGTAGAGACAGCAAGTTTCACTTCCCTTATAAGTTTCATAGACAAAGGAGCATACACAGGATTAGCTGGCGCTCCAGCTGCTGCGCCCGGTGGCACAACAAAAGTGACAGGAAACGCGGCACAAGCCTCTAATTCATCACTGTCAAGTTCCCCTTTCTTTCGTGCTTCTATCAAAGCTCTTATGACACCTCCTCCAGCTGTAGCCGGATCACTGGGTGCGCTTGGAGCAGAGACTTTATCAGAACTCTGCAAGACAGGATACAAATTTGCTTGTTCCTGTTTTGTGGATTCATACGGGGGAGGCGCAGAATCATTTGACATTGGCTTATCAAATCTATGATGGATTGTCAGACATTCTATGACTGCACGCCATGTAGTCAAAACATGAATTGGGGCTCTAGGAGCCGAATGGAGACATTCTCCTAATTTGTCCATGTGCTCAATTTAAAACTCCCCTTTTCTGCGTAATTTGGATGATGTTTCCAGATGTATGACAGAAGGCCAATTAAATCATTGCTTTTCACTCGAGGGAGTGATTTACCCCCACTAGAAGCAAATCTTTTAGAGGATTTGGTTAGCTCCTTCAGTTCTCTTAGGTGCTCGACCTGTTGTTGAGAGAGCCTTCCCCCCATTACTCACGATTATCCAGCCGTGTTTCAGACGGGACGAATGTACAGCCTCCCTCAGGCGAATGGGTAAGGGGGGTCCGAGACGTATTTCTGGGTAAGCAACAACTTCCGCAGATATCACGTCGGGGTCACCATTTGTGGCTTTTGTGGTTTGCCACAATTAAGGTGGGCCACCCATGAGTCTTGGCAAGCAACGACAAGCCAGAAAGGAAGACACACGCAGGAATTTCCTCGAGGTGAGTGACCCAGGGGGTGTTCTGAGTTCCTCTTTTATTTGCAGCTTCTATGAGGAAGTCCATGCTTGTTACATAATTGGTTACATGTGCAGTCAAATANCAGGTGCAAGCTTATTTATTGTTCTTTGGTTCATCTACTTGCCCCGTTGCTATGCTAGCTTAACCATTGTTTCTGTCAGAGGATGTGGTTTGCCCTACTTACTGCAGATGGTTGCTTTCTTTTGTCCTGGGCTTTTAGTACACAAGCTGGCCATTGGCCTAGTCTTGCTATAGAAGCCTGAACCATAAAAATCCCAACAGTCCACTAAAGAGAGAAGATGGCAAGGCAGTAACAGGCAACAGGGAGAAAGCAGAACTGCTTAACTCATTATTTGCATCAGTCTTCACACAAAAATTATAGCCCAACATACCAAAAAACCTACTGCAAAAGATAAACTAGAAACAAAAATTAAAATAAGCAAGAAAATGGTAAGAGAACACCCATCTGAACTTGACAAATATAAATCACCGGGACCCGACAGATTACATCCCAGAGTTCTGAAGAAGCTGGCAGATGTTATCTCAGAACCATTGTACCATATCTTTCAAAAATCCTGGAACACCGGGGAAGTACCTGATGATTGAAAAAGGGCTGATATGGTTCCCATCTTCAAGAAAGGGGAAAAACAGACCCAGGAAACTACAGACCAATCAATCTAACATCAATACCTGGGAAGATCTTGGAAAAGATAATCAAAAAACAGATCTGTGAATAACTAGAAGCAAACAAAGTTATAACCAGTAGCCAGCATGGGTTTGTCAAAAACAGATCATGCCAAACCAATCTTATTTCATTCTTTGATAAAGCGACTAAATTAGTAGACCAGCGAAACGCTGTGGACGTAGTATACTTAGACTTCAGTAAGGCATTTGACAAAGTAGATTACAACCTGATGCTTAGTAAGCTAGAAAATAGTGGGATAGACAACAACACCATCAGATCTGTAGCTGGCTGACAAACCGTACTCAGCAAGTAGTCCTCAATGGTACTACATCCACATGGAGAGAAGTAAGCAGTGGGGTACCACAAGGCTCCATCTTAGGCCCAGTACTTTTCAATATCTTAATTAATGACTTAGATGAGGGAATAGAAGGGGAACTCATCAAATTTGCAGATGACACCAAACTGGCAGGAATAGTCAACACCCCAGGAGACAAGCTCAGGATCCAAAAAGATCTTGGCAAACTTGAACAATGGGTCCTATCCAACAAAATGAGTTTTAATGTGGAAAAAAGCAATGTTTTACATTTAGGCAGGAAAAATCGAAGTTTAAGTACAGATTAGGCAAGACCTGGCCCAAAAACAGCAACTGTGAGAGGGACCTTGGAATCCTAGTTGACGATCACTTGACTATGAGCCAGCAGTGTGCAGCAGCAGTCAAAAAAGCTAATACACTCCTGGGTTGTATGAACAGAGGCATAGAATCAAGATCACGCGAAGTATTAGTACCGCTTTATAAAACCCTAGTAAGACCACACCTGGAACACTGCAACCAATTTTGGTCACCACACTACAAGAAAGATGTTGAAACCTTGGAAAAAGTTCAGAGAAGCGCAACTAAAATGATCAAAGGCCTGGAGACTAAAACATGAAGAATGGCTACAGGACTTGGGTTTGGCTAGTCTAAAGAAAAGAAGAAATAGGGGTGACATGATGGCAATATTCTAGTATTTGAGGGGCTGCCACAAAGAGGAGGGGGTCAAACTATTCTCCAAAGCACCAGAGGGCAAGACAAGAAACAATAGTTAGAAACTGATCAAAGTTTCTGGAATTAAGGAGAAACTTCCTAACAGTGAGGACAATTAACCGGTGGAACAGCTTGCCTTCAGAAATCATGGGCGCTCCATCACTGAAAATTTTTAAGAAGAGACTGGATAGTCACTTGTCTGAGATGGTATAGGTTCTTCTGCTCGAGCAGGGGGCTGGACTAGAAGACCTCCAAGGTCCCTTCCAGCTTCTATTCTATTCTATTCTATTCTATTCCTTTTATTAAAATCCTTAATCCTTTTATTAAAATCCTTAGGCAAAAAAGATGGTTTTGTTTTAATATAAGTTGGGTTAGGATGAAATTTGCCACTTGAAGAATGTTGATTGAGTGTATTTTTCCAGAGATTGAAGAATTAAAAGTACTTCTTCCAGAGATGGTGAGATTTGAACCTACTTGGGAGGAAATGGAGCTCTACAAAGATGGAGGAATAGCAATTATTGACCAATGGATTTGTGCACATGCCAGGTAACTCTCTCTCTCTCTCTCTCTCTCTCTCTCTCTCTCTCTCTCTCACACACACACACACACACACACACACACACACACACAATCTTGCTCCAGGTCCTGCCATCCTTGCAAATATATTAGATAAACAGGTACCACTTCAGTAGAAAGATAACAGCTCTCCATGACATCATGGTGGCGACATGACCACAGAAAAGTCTTAGGAGAGCACTGGCTCAATGGCCTTGAAACAGAGATGAGCATCACCCCCTTAGAGTTGGCAACGACTAGCAGAGTGAAATCCACAGAGACTCCCTTACCTTATTCCTTGAGTTTTATAGTGTGTTGTATATAAGACTACAGATACACATTTGAAGACTACCCAGAAGCAGTCCAGAATGTGGTGGTCTGGGTGCTAGCTGATACATAGTAACCCTTGTACTTGTGTTTGCTTGTTTCTACACTATCAGTTTTCCATAGGCTATTTAAAATGAGATTTTTCAGAGAGCATTTGAAGTAGGAATTGATACTCTTGGTTCTAGTAGTTTGATTCATTAGGATTGGTCTATTTGCTTTTTTATTATTATTATTACCATGATCACGTTATTTTGTATTGATGGATGTGTGGTTAAATCTAATACATGTATATATGTATTTGATTTAGCAAAACTGAATGATTTTATTATCCCCATAGCATTAATGGAGATCCTGAGGTAAAATGGGTGGCCAATAAATTTTATAAATAAATAAATAGTGGATTATAGAAAACTGATAGCAAAATTTTTAGGAATATGTTTTTTTACCCACTGATATTTTCTCTTCACAGTTATTTTATAGGAACCTCCGTCTCAACTTTTTCTTTCCGCATTCAAGAGGAAAGAGAAATTCTGGGTTTTGACCCCAAAACAACTTACAACAGATTTTGTGGAGATGATGAGAAAACCTGTGAACAGCCAACTCACTGGAAAATTGAATATTAATATATTCAGTCAGTGGAAGATAGCTGCCACTTCACCAAAGAAATTAAACAATTATCTTTGTGGAAAGAAACTGGTTTTAAATATGTTTCCTTTTTTTTCACTGTTTCTGATGATAAACATGTGAATGGTGCTACTGTAGCTTATTTCTTAAACAATTTACAGTAGTCAGTATTATGGTTGTAATTCAAAAAAACCCCAAGATGTTCAATTTGCCTCTAATCAAACTTTCAAGTTGGACCAGTTCACTTCACCCACTACTTTGCTTCACTAGAAGATTCAGCAAAAGTGACCATTAAAAGCTCTCAAATGGCATGGCAGCTTGGCTGAGCTGAACCTTTGGAACTACAGATCCCTGAATACTTTGCAAAACAGCCAAAGTCAGTAATGGTTTTGATCAAAGCAAAAAACACTTCAAGGATTCATACATTCCTAGTTTTAACTGTTGACTCTTCTGAGAAGTCCCATTTTTATCTGATCAGATAATATATTCTAATGCAATTAAATTGTTTCTAAAAGGTTTTGCTGGAACTAATTTTGTTTACAAAAACAAAATATGTTAGATATAACTAAAGTGTGTAAGAACTTGCAATTCCATTTTATTGTGAACTGGGAAGAAAGTGCAAGGTGTATGTGGCTAAACAGAAGTTGGATGTCCTAGTCAAGTTGATTATATGAGAAATATTAAATTGCCTAAATTGGTCTCTTTCATTTATGTCATCTTTCTTTTGCTTCAACTTAATTTACTAAACTATGTCCTGCTATCCATGCATGTCTCAGAAAATCAAATGTAAACTTACCAGTTTATTATGACTAACAGAATTGCTTCACCTTTGTATAAAAAGATACATTCCTGTGTAGAAAATCAGCACCCCCCTGCCAGAGAATGAAATGTTTTGGGGGATATTAAAAGAGGCAGAATATTATTATATTTCCCCTAAAGGAGAAATAAAAAAAAACTTAGAGGAGGCAGAAACAGCCCAAGTTTCCACAAGCAGAAACTGAGCAGGCCAGTTTTTAGAAATGCAGATTTGGGGCACACCATTCATAAGCAAAACGCCTTCAGCCTCCACAGCTGATGGGATTAAGAATTTACATTCCCCCACCCAAAATCTAAAGCACATGACCTTTAGAACATAATAGGATTAATCCTACACCCTCTTTATTCTAGCAAAAGACACAAAAGCCCACCTCATTGCACAACCCAGAAACATTTCCATTTCAAAGTCTCAGAGCCCTATAAAGATCCATCCACTCTCAACTCCATTGGGTCAGCTGTCCCAGAACTGCATGGTGTTGCAGGTTCTGCTCATCATTAAACCTTTCCAAACAGCCAGCCCAGTGGTGGGATTCAAATATGTGAATAACTGGTTCTCTGTGTGGATGCCGCTTCCGGAAGTCTATTCTGGGGCTGGGCAACAAAAAATTAGCTACCGGTTCTTGAAATACCACACTGAATGTGTTTGTGTTCATAAAAAAATCAGAATTATCAGAAAAATGTAGAAGTTGTATTCAGCCCTGCAATGATTAGGAGCAACTCTGAAATTCATGGAACCAATATTTTTCCCTCTTTTTTCCCCAGCCTTCTTTGACTCTATAATTTCTAATTGTTTTATTCAGCTAGGCAGAGATGACTTTAAACAATCTGGCCTTTGTTTTCAAATTAGCGTAGTTAGAAAAAGGGGCAGAAAGGGAAAGATTAAGAGTCGCATTACACAGAACATTTAAAGATAAAATGGTGTGTTCAGTTGTTTTTATTTGTATTTCTTTCCAGTGTAATATAGTAGGACCAGCTTATGATTTCAAGTAAAGCTTCAAAACTTTTTAATAAAGTTATTTTATGAATAGTTGATACGTGAAAAAATGTAGAAATACAAGGTGAAAAAGGGTTGGGAAATGGCATTTCTATATAAAGCATTTTGGCCATCTTTTGGCCTTCTTCCATAAAATATAGCTGCAGAAGTTGCTTTTAAATAGTGTTTGTAATCGCAGTTTTCCAATCATAGAGAACAATGTCAGCACATAAATGTCAGCACATTTGCTTTCCACAATTATAATGCATGCAATGTTCACTGTATCTGCTCCTCAAAATGAGATGCTCTACAAGAAACAAGTATTTGTAGTTTCTCCTCTGTATGCAGATTCCTCACCTCTTCAGGGCTCTAGGCAGGACATTTCTGCTAGATACTGTGGGAAGTCAGAGCCCCAGAGAAGGAAATATTAAAAGGGCAGAAATATATATTTCCTCAAAAGTATTTTAAAAAGCAGAAACCAACTTTGGCTCCAAATCTCTCTGCCCCAAGCAAGACCTAGCCCCATACAAATGCAGATGTAAAACTATCAGAAAGTTGAAGCCAGAGCAATCAAGAAGACAAAGAGAAAATCTGCATGCCCCACCCAAACTCTAGGAGTCATTAGCCCCATCACCTGGGAAGCAGGATATGATAATAGGATTAAACCACAGATATCAAGGCCTAGAAAAACACTCAGAAATATCCTCAAAGTTCA
>NW_015386275.1:555083-624206 GCF_001527695.2 Protobothrops mucrosquamatus | reverse complement strand
TGGGGTATAAAAACCTATCCATGTGCTCAGTCTCTCTTTCTTCTCCTCTGCTCCTTCTTGCAAGGACCATCTTTCTTCTGCAATAAACTGTAACCTTCTTCCCAAAGCAGTCGCCATATTTGCTTATTTATTCCCGGCTTGGATGAACCAGGATGAAGACTTACTTCTATCAATACAGTCTTCATCCGCTTATTTACAACACATGGCACATTCATCTTCTCAGGTTTTCCACATTGTTACATGGTGATATTCAGTGATGGGATTCAAATATGTGAACAACTGGTTCTCTCTGTAGATGCCTCTTCCAGAAGTCCATTCTGAGCCTTGGCAACAAAAAAATAGTTACCAGTTCTACCAAACTGTTGCAAACCGGCTGAATCCAACCACTGGTGATTTTATATCTGATGCTAGCATGTTGGGTGTCTATATATGTTTTCAGTAGCACTCTTTCTCAGTAATGAAAAGTTAGCACTTTCCAGCAGTCTTCTGGGCACATAACTATTTCTATAATTATGTTGTCCTTGCCTTGCTTTGCTTAGTGCCTGATAATACTTAGTTTGCTCAGTGCTCTGCTAATACGGTAGCTCCAAACCAGAGCTCCAAACTGATCAGAAAACACCCAGAGATCATCCAATTAACTGAATAGTGAGAAATTAAAATAAAAAAGCACGATATTGTCAACGCTGCTAACATCAGATATTTTTGCATTGACAACAGATGGAAATGCAGCCATCTTTTACCTTTTGCTTTTAGAGTTAGATGATGCTTGGAGGGGGAATGTGAACGAGAGTCCAGCTAGACATAACAACACTGGACCCAGTGTGAGAAACAAGGTTATTGTAACCAGAGCTGATAAGAAATTGGCGGGCTGGAGAATGGGAGAAGCCCCTGCTTCCAGTTAATTGGGGGATGTGATTTATGACTGTTAATTGGAGGAGGGAATTGTGCTTTGATACTATGTGCTCATGGGAGGGGAATTCAGTTTTTGCCTTCGATTATGCAGTGCCGATGTTATGGTACTCAAAATAAAGATGGGTCACTTCATCTCTGCGTTGATTATAAAGGTTTGAACGCTGTGAGTGTGAAAAATAAATACCCCTCCTCCTTCTGAAGAACTTACTAACCCACCTGGCAAAGGGGAGTGTCTTCACTAAGTTAGACCTGAGAGAGGCATATTACCGGGTGAGGATAAAGTGGCATGACTTTAAATTTATAGCTCCCCATGGGAAAGTTAAAAGCAGTCTTCCACTCATCTCCCTCCTTTATCCTCACCCGGTAATATGCCTCAGGTCTAGCTTAGTGAAGACACTCCCCTTTGCCAGGTGGGTTAGTAAGTCCTTCAGTCTCTAAAAGGTTCGCCATCACTGCACTATCTAGAGGGGAGGAAGGTGCCTTTCGTGGTATGGACTGATCAAAAAAATCTAGAAGTGCTGAAAACTCCCCACAAATTGTCCCCAAAACAAGTGTGATGGGCGTAGTACTTTAACCATTTTAACTTCACTTTAAAGTATATACCAGGAGGAAAAAACATCTTAGCTGATGCTCTATCCAGACTGCCCCAGTACAAAAGCCAGCATGAAGAGATTAATGAGGCAATTATCTCCAATCCACAAACAGCCTCACAACTCACTCCGCACAGAGTCCCACCTTCAAGAGCCCCTAACCCTGATGACCCTGGGGCAAAGAAAATAAAACAAGATCTCCTCACCGACCAATATTTCAAAGACAATCAAACATCCCTAATGTGCAGGGATGATTTGGCTTACAAGGGGGGAAAGTTATACTTGCCAGAGACCTTCTGCCTTAACGCTCTCCAACACGGCCATGACGTGAAACAGGCTGGACACTTTGGATATTTTAAAACACTACACCTCATCCGCCGGCAATTCTGGTGGCCGGGTTTGAAACAGGATGTGGAAAGATATATTAGGAGTTGTGCTGCATGTGCCACCATCAAAAGTATTCCAGGGAAACCCCCTGGGTTTTTGCAGCCAGTGGCAGACCCTTCCCAACCATGGGAAGAAATTGCTATGGATTTTATAGTAGATCTACCTGAAAGTAGAGGAAATACAGTCATCTGGACTGTAATAGATCTGTTTTCAAAGCAGGCTCATTTCATCGCCTGCAAAGGGCTTCCGTCTGCCCAACAACTAATCAAAATGTTTTTGAAACACATCTACCAGCTGCATGGCGCACCTAAACAAATAATCTCAGACGGGGGTGCAGTTCACAGCTAGGTTTTGGAGAAGTTTCCTTAAACTAATTGGTTCATCTCAAGGTCTATCATCTGCTTTTCATCCGGCTACTAATGGGGGGGGCTAAATCCGTGAACTCAATGGTGGAGTAATATCTCAGATGCTATGTCAACTACCAACAAACAAACTGGACTGACCTCCCTTTTGCAGAGGTGGCTGACAATAACTTTGTTCACAGCAGCACTGGCTTCACGCCTTTCAGAGTAGCCACAGGAAAAGAGTTCAGCCCAATACCTGAATATACCCAGGCGCCGTCCACTTCCCAGACACTTGATCAATGGGTGAAGGGGTGGGAAGTTTTGAAAACCATGAAAACTGCTTTAAAAAGGGCTTTTGAGACATATAAAAAGCAGGCGGATTAAAAAAGGGCTCCTCAAAGAACATTCCAAGTTGGGGAAAAGGTTTATCTGTCGACTAAATATTCATGGCTCAAATTACCCAGTAAGAAGTTAGGATCGAAGTTCTTGGGACCTTTCCCCATTGTAAAGATCATTAACTCAGTCACAGTGGAATTAAAACTCCCGAAGCTCCTAGGGAAAATTCACCCTGTTTTCCATTGCAGCCTGTTGAAACCTTATCGGGTTCCACTTTAAGACCTTTCCCTAAGAAGGCACCTGGACCCCTTGTGGTGGCAAGACAGACTCACTATGAAGTAAAGCATATTCTTGATTCTAGAGTTTTTAAAGGGAAATTGCAGTATTTAGTACAATGGAAAGGATATTCATTGTCTGAAGCCATTTGGGTGAAGTCTAGCGATGTGAAAGCTGATAGACTCATTACTAGGTTCTATAAGAAACACCCTAACAAACCGAGAGGCAATCCCCAACCTGTGCTTTTGTTTATATTACAGGATTTATCCTTTTTGTAAGGGGAACTCGATGTCAACACTGCTAACATCGGATGTTTTTGCATTGACAACAGATGGAAATGCACCCATCTTTTACCTTTTGCTTTTAGAGTTAGATGATGCTGGGAGAGGGAATGTGAACAAGAGTCTAGCTAGACATAGCAACACTGGACCCAGTGTGAGAAACAAGGTTATTATAACCAGAGCTGATAAGAAATTGGCGGGCTGGAGAATGGGAGAGGAAACCCCTGCTTCAAGTTAATTGGGGAATGTGATTTATGACTGTTAATTGGAGAATGGAATTGTGCTTTGATACTATGGGCTCAGGGGAGGGGAATTCAGTTTTTAGCTTTGATTATGCAGTGCCAATGTTATGCTACTCAAAATAAAGATTCATTAAGGTAAACAATGCCTCAAAGTTCTTTGAAGAGTTTCATCTCTTGGAACCATGACAGATATTCCATATCCATTATACAGGGATCATTCTTTACACTCATGTCTTGCAGTTGATAAGCCTCTCTGAATAGGGGAAGGAGATGCTAACGGTTGCAGACATCCCTCCTGAAAAATGTATAAACCTTTGCTTAGGAAAGGCTGGTTATCTTCTGAACTTAACAAAATTGACAATGCTTCTCTTACATTTCCTTTTATTTTTTCCTGTCCAGTTAGTTCTCCCCTTATACCATTTCCTCTTGGAAAAGCTTGATTTAAATTGGGGGCAGTCTATGAAGGAGGTATGATAATACATAAACTACAGAGGGAGAAGCTGCTTTCTAGCAGAACTTGGAAAGTTTGGTTGGCAGGAAGAGGATTAAAACGGTTGCATCCTAGTTATTCCCAAAGTATTAGTTATGCAAATAGTTGCTTTAATTTGGCAAGATTCTGCCCATAAGTGAAGAACAATAAACTATTCATAAGCAACTCCAATGCTGACAATGTCATTGTCAGTTCTTGCAGTCTGACAACTATAATTTCATTCACACAAAATGCTAAGCCAATGGCTGTATCCCTTCATATGCTGAACCATACATTATTAATCCTTATTATATCATAGCTTAATGTATTATGTGAACTCTAGACAAATGCAGGAAACCATGGTTTAGGATTAACAAGTTGCTGTGTTAAGTGAACACTGCTACATTATATTTCTCAGTATCAATTGCTGATACACACAACTAGGAAAGTGTTATTACACTTTCAAGAGGCATTTGGTTGGCCACTAAAGGAGGGAAATTTATTAGTTTTGTATTCTGGTTTATACGTACAACTTGGGACAACAAACAAAGAACTACTGCATCTTCTTGCCTACTGAAGAACAATCCAGCTGGTGGGTTGAATTGAGAGTGAATGAGTGGATCAGAATCATCCAATCATTTTTTCTGTCTAAGGAAGGACTAAACTCACAGTCCCTCATTTTTTTAGTCCAGAATCTTGATCATCACAACAAACTACTTAAACCTTTGGTCAGATCCAGCACAATTCTTTAATTGTGTTCTTAGAAATGGGAGAAGTTACTGGAATCTCAGAACAAGTTATAAAATCTATTTCCTGGCAATTATTCCATCAGATATAATTTTCTAATGCTGCTAACATTAAGCTAAATTATCTAATGTGAAATGTGATACTTTTATTCCAGACATATTTTTTTAAACAGCAGGTATCACTTTCAGTCTCCATTCAGATTGCACACATCCTAAATTTCAGTATTATTCTCTGAGCATTCATCTAATTTCCAAAACATTTTCCTGATAGAAGTCTACAATGCTGGAAAATATGGAAGAAAAGAAAAAAAAAAGATAAACAGCAGCAAGGTGGATGGACTCAGTTATAATGGTGATGGATGTACAACTGAAACATCAGAAAGAGTGGATTGGGAACAGATTGTCCTGGACAACATTTATCTATGTACTTGCCAAGAGTCAATACTGACCTAATGGCACATAATTGGTCAAAGCATTGGGGTGATGCTGCTTATTGCAGGACAAATTTTGTTGCCCTACTCACTGTTACTTTTTAACTTGCTCAGTGCTTATTGCTATCACAGTAGTTTGTCCTTAACTTAATATACTTGCATTCAACTATTCATCTGCCTCCGTTCCTTGGAACGAAGCCAGACGCGGATTCAACCTCTGCTTCCAGAAGATCGTGAGTAGATTTTTATAAGCAGACAGAGTGAACCAGGAGGATTGAAATTTGAATGAACTGGGACCTTAACTCTGGAAATTAATAAGAATCTTCTTCATTTGGTACTTAAATTTGAAGAGGAAGGAATACGGCTGCGGAAGGGCGTTTTGCTCTTTGATAGAGACTTTTACTTTTTGGAGACTTTCACTTTCTGCTGGACTTTCTATTGTAATAGACCTGGTTATTTTGTTGCTTGCTGGCTGGGCAAGCATTCTGCTATTGCTTTTGTTGGATGCTTTTACAAGACTTTATATTATATAAATGAAATTATAAGAGAAGAAGAGAAAATAAAATGGCCTCAAAACGTGTGGGAACTTTTGTTCCTCAGAAAAGCACGAGCTCCTCCCCAGCTGTTCAAACACAACAGCAGCCAAAACCTACTCCTCCGCCTTCTCCCCCAATTCCAGCACTTACATTGAAAGATATACAGGATGCTTTGAAGGACAATGCAAAACAGATTAGAATGGAAATGGAGGAGCTGTTTGAAAAGAAACTTGAAGAGAAAAATGCAGAGATGAGAGATGACATATTGTTTGCATTGCAAGGCCTAGCAGTCCATGTAGAATGTATTGATGAACGGGTGGATAAGGTGGAGGAACATGTTGAAACTTTGGAATTTAGATTGGGAAAAGTGGAGGAGAATGTGGATTTAACTCAAAATGAGGTCATTATGTCACAATATAGAGAAATGGAATATGCTTTGAGAATAAGAGGAGTGAAAGAGAATGTCCAAGAAAAATTGGAGGAGGAGATTGCAGCAGAATTGGCCTTGGTTTTGTCCTGCCAACCTGAAGAAATTATGATAGAAATGGAAAAAAAATTTAGAGTCAATTCATGGGTTGCAAGACAGAGAAACCTTCCAAGAGATGTTGTTATCTACTTTTCAAGAAAATTAATCTGTAATGAAATTATTCAAGCTTTTTATAAGCAGAAATTTCAAATTTTAGGACAAGATGTTATAATTTTAAAGGAAATACCACCCAAAATACTTAGAAGAAGGAAGGATTTCGCCTTCCTGGCTGAAGAGATGAAAAAGCGACAAATTCAATTTAGATGGGATATACCTGTTGGTATAATGGTTAACTACATGGGTACACGTTACCGGCTCAATACGGTTGCAAAGGCAAAGGATTTTTATATTTCAATTTTGAAAGCAGGTTCACCATCGTCTCCACAAGGCGCCAGGAAGGAAAGAATCTTTGAAGATAAAGCGGCTGAAGGAGCTATATCATCATCAAGTATTATTAATCTACAAGACCAAGATCAAGCTAAGCAACAATTTATGAAAATTAAAGATGACCCAAAATCACAAAGAATGACCCGCGCAGCTCATAGATGCAAAGAAAGAGAGCAACAAAAAGTGGATGTGGTACCTACAGCACAGCAAGTAAGCTCAGAGCCAGTGGGAGGAGCGAGGCCGAAGAGATCAGTAACAGCTGATTTGCAAGGAGCGTTCCAGAGGCTCGCTGCCATTAAAGATGGCAAGATTCTTGACATGGAATGTTAATGGTTTGAATTCTCCACAGAAAAGAAACAACATAAAAATGATGTTGTTTGTTTACAAGAAACTCACATTACAGCGAAAGATCAAAAATATTTGATTAATTCACGGTTGGGAATACATTTTATAGCACCTGCGCCTCAGAAAAGAGGCGGGGTAGTTATTTATGTTAAAAAGGAGTTTTTGCCTAAATTGATTGACTCTGATCCAGAAGGAAGATATGTTTTTATTGAAATATTATTGAATGGGAAGAAATGTCTTATTATTGGATTATATGCTCCAAATCAACAGCAGAAACAGTTTTACAAATTGATGCATCGGAAATTAAATGAAATGGATTATAAATCAGTTATTATGATGGGAGATTGGAATGGTGCTTTAGATTCAAGAAAAGATAAGAAAGGTTCTTGTAAAGCTTTTAATTCAATATTGTCTAAAACTTTTTTTGACTTGAAGGATGAACTGGAATTAAAAGACATTTGGCGAGAACGAAATATGGAAGAAAGAGATTACACTTTTTTTTCGGACAGGCATCAATCGCACTCGAGAATTGATTTTTTTTTTAATTACTAATGATTTCCTTTCTAGGGTGAAGAATATTAAGATCTTTCCTAGGACATTGTCAGATCATAGTCCTGTATGGATGGAACTATTTGCTGAAGAGGGGAAGAGAATAACCTGGAGACTGAATGAAAATTTATTTAGATATGATACAAATTTGCAGAAGTGTAGAGATCAATTGAAATATTTTTTTTTGTTGAATATGAATAAAGACACTCCGATTTCAATGGTCTGGGATGCTAGTAAAGCATATATGAGAGGTATCCTGATTTATATGAATAGTGTTTATAGGCGTAAACAAACACAAAAACGAAAAGAGTTAGAGGAGGAGATTAAATTAAAAGAACAGGCTTTTATTTTAAATCCACTGGATAATAATTTAAAAGTATCTATAACTGTGTTTAGGGAACAATTTAATATGTTAATAGCAGATCAGACAGCAACTAGTTTAAGGTATATGAAATACAATACATTTTGTAATGCAAATAAACCGGGAAGGTGGTTGGCCTACCAACTACGAAAGAAGCAGAAGTTAAGAGTTATAGAGAAAATAGATTATAATGGTAAAATGACATCTCAACAAAACTTGGTTAAAAAGAGTTTTTTGGATTTTTATTCTAAGTTATATGCTTCTGAAAAAATACAATTTGAAGAAATAGATAATTATTGTTGGGTAAAGAGGTACCTCCTTCTTGGAGAACTGCTTTTATATCTTTAATACCAAAGGAGGGTCAGGATTTTTCAAAAGTATTGGCAAATAGATTAATGCAAGTGTTGAGCCAATTGATTCATAGTGATCAATCTGGATTTATAACTGGAAGATATATAAAGTATAATGCAAGACAAATTATTAATTTAATTGAATATTTGGATAAGAATAACCAAATTCCTGCTGCTTTTATATTTTTAGATGCTGAAAAAGCATTTGATCAATTAGATTGGGGTTTTTTGTTTCAAGTTGTAGAAAGAATGAATTTTGGGGAAAAATTTTTGTCCGCTCTTAAGGCTATTTATCAACAGCAATCAGCACAGATTATAGTTAATGGGGGGGGGGTAACAGAAGCATTTAAAATTGAGAAAGGAACTAGACAAGGATGTCCATTATCTCCATTGTTATTTGTGTTAACAATGGAGATTTTGTTAATTAAAATTCATGAGTCTTCTATAATAAAAGGAATTAAGGTTAATAAGATTGATTATAGATTAAGAGCTTTTGCAGATCATTTAGTGTTAACATTAACTCAGCCAATAAACTCGGTAATTGATTTGGTTGAAATTATTGAACAATATGGGAAAGTTTCTGGTTTTAAGGTTAATTGTAACAAGACTAAAATATTACCGAAAAACATGTCTATGAATGATAAAGATATTTTAGTTACACTTACAGGTTTTGAAATGGTTAAAAAGGTAAAATATTTGGGAGTTTATATTATAGCTTCTAATGCTAAATTGTATAAGAATAATTATGAATCTTTATGGGTTAAGGTGCAAAAGGATTTAAATGATTGGAAAAAATTGCAATTATCTTTGTTGGGGAGAATTTCAGCGGTAAAAATGAATGTCCTTCCTAAATTTCTTTTCTTGTTTCAAATGATTCCTATTTTAAAAAAAGATGCTAATTTGGAGGAATGGCAAAAGGGTATTAATAAGTTTATTTGGGCGGGCAAGAAGCCAAGAGTTAGGTTTAAGATTATGCAAGATATAAGGGAATGAGGAGGACTTAAAGTCCCCAATTTAAAATTGTATTATGATGCGGTGGTTTTGACATGGATTAGTGATTGACTAAATTTAACAAATAGAAATATACTTTCTCTTGAAGGATGGGATTTGTTATTTGGCTGGCAGGCATATTTAATTTATGATAAAAAGGTAGATAAAAATTTTAAGGTTCATATTTTAAGAAGTGCTTTATTACGTGTTTGGAAGAAATATTATTATAAATTAAATTATAAAATTCCTATCTGGGCAATCCCAGGACAGGTAATAGAGGGGATATCTAGGGGAGTTAATTTGGATAAAGTTTCTTATAAGGAACTACTTTGTCTGGAAGGACGAGATTGGCAACTTAAATCTTTAGTAGATTTGAAACAAGAAAATATTGAATATTCTTGGTTTTATTATAACCAATTGTTAATGAGGTGGCGTTTGGATCAAAAAGTTGATATTACTTTACAGGATGTAAATTTGATGAAACAGATTAAAGATCAATCTCAATCTTGTTAGCTACAAGAGACAGGGGAAGAGGATGAGTGCTTTTTGAACACCCTGTCAGCCTAAATATGGGGGAGCTAACAAAGCGAGAAAGAGCCTGTGGCCTAAGGGGCTAATGCTTCTGCTTAACATGCAGACAGCCCAGGTTCGAATCTCGGAAGGGTATGTCTGACTGATGAAAACCAAATAAGGTTAGAAATAGCTATCTCAGTACTCCCTTAATTCTTTGTTAGCAATCCAAATTTTGAAAAACACATATGATGTCGCAGTTAAGTGACTGCTGCCTGTGGATGGCTCTGGATTGAGCTGATGCAGGCAAAAGACTTCTCTCTCCCCCATATTTAGGCTGACAGGGTGTTCAAAAAGCCCTCATCCTCTTCCCCTGTCTCTTGTAGCTAACAAAGCAAGAAAGAGCCTGTGGCCTAAGGGGCTAATGCTTCTGCTTAACATGCAGACAGCCCAGGTTCGAATCTCAGAAGGGTATGTCTGACTGATGAAAACCAAATAAGGAGTTAAAGAATTAAATCGGGAGACTAAGATGGCCATTTCTAGCTTGTTCTGCTTTCATCAGTTAGCCATACCCTTTATATCCAGGGTACAGTCAGGGCAGCTGGATGGAGCTGAGCATTTACTAGCTGGATACCCTTTCTGATGCCTACGTGGAGTTTGCAGCAGTTTTCTTTGCACCATAAGAAACCTCTGCCACTACCTAGGATTGAACTCTCAACCTTCCAAATGGGAGGTTAGCATCTTCACCTCTAGGTCACCACACTGCTCATACCATACATTATAATATAGACTTCAAATCATGATTTTCTGAGTGGGGAACTGCTTTTATCACTTAATCCTGAGGAGGGGGTGCTTTTTTTACACTGTTTAAATTATTCAATGTCTTTTCTTTTTTTCGGTTTGGTAACCAGAACTGTAGATAATATGCCAAGTGTAGTCTCACTCTAGATTTATATAAGGCAGTCCTGTTTTATTTTCAGTTTCCTTTCTAATGGTCGAAACATAGAATATGCCTTGCTTTACGGTACCATGCACTAGGTTCAGCTTTTCATTGATTTGTGAGGATTCCAAGATCCCTTTCCTGGTCCCCTTTTTCGTCTCACAGTCTATTAATGTACCAGTGATTTTTTTTTGTCCTTTCAACCAATCTGAATGGATTTCTTGGGAGTTCTTCACAGCTCCTTTTTGATGTCATCACTGAACTTGGCATCTTACTGCTCATCCCTAATTTTGGATCACTTATAAGCAAATTGAAAAGAACTTCTCCAGACTTCTCTGGTTTTGTGTCACGGTGAGATGAACCCAGAAAGGCAGGGCTCTGCCTTCCACGCCCAATTTCACCCTGCTGGGGGTGCTAAAAGGGCTTAAAGTTGCCCCAAAGAGGCGATGAAGAAGGAGGGGCGCCTCGTTGATCACGGAGAGATGGTGGTCTTTCCGTTCGATTTGAGGAAAGCCCTCCAAACCGGCAGGGGAAAGACTGGCTACATTCTGTGGCCTGCCATTAGCTGCTGACAACCAAAGAAGAAAAGCACCAATTAGCAGATCGTAAACAGCATGTTTGGAACTGGGTGAGAATATTGATCCTTTCTTTACTATTTTAAAACTGAATTTCCTGGGAAAGGCTCCCAAGTAGCTAAAAACCTCCAAACATGAATGGAAGCAGCATTTTAATTTCTTTGATAGGGGACAGAAATACATAATACTGAAGTGGAAGTAACATAAAGCTACAGTTTTGATAAATTTGAGAACTGAGATGATTGTAAAGATTTTCTCTTTGAAAAAAAATTGAGTGAAATATAAGAAATTAATCCTGTCTTAAGAGTGGAAAATGGATTTTGAATGACATCTAGTGGTGGATTTGAGTATAGCACTACAACTAACTTCCTGGCTGCTTGGTGACTCCTAGATTAATGGAGAAGAACTAGCAATAAAGGAAAATATTTTGGCATACTTATCACCCTGACCTTCTTCGATTATAAACACTTACTGAGCTTGGACTTTTAATCTCAAGAACTATTGGGAGAGAAAGAAAAATTTGACTTTTGACTACGTCTGGCTGGAGAGACTTTTGAGCTGTCTTCAGGGTGGTTGAACATTTTGAACACTTTGAACATTGTGGATTACAACCTTGCCTGACCGAAAATTCTTGGATGCCTGAGACAAAAGATCACTACAAAATATTGCTTTTAGGACTGGACCCATATTCTGGTACCTATTGGATTATAAAGGCTACACATAAAGACCAGAAAATTAGATGAAACTTTGTTCTATTCTTATTAAGATTGGTGATACTAGAGGATCTCCAGGAATGATGCCTCAAGAAAAAATAAACACCTTTCAGAAGGAAATATACTCTATGGTACAATTAACTCACCAAACAATTGTCACATACAAAGAGGACATAAAAAAACCATAATGAGACTAAAAATAATTTAGATAATATAAATGAACAAATCTCCAATTTAAATCTAGAACTAGAAAATTCCCAAACTACAAAGTATGAAGAAATAAACCAGAAATTAGAAAATGAAGCAGAGGAAACAGACTTAGAGACAGAAGAGATAAAAGAAGGGAAATATAAACCACCACATACAAATAAAATACTGATAACAATGAAAATGGAAAAGACATTTTACCTTTTAGGTCTGCAAAATATACCTGATGATAAGGAAGATTTTAAAAAATGGAATATAGAGGAAATGTCACAACTTCAGAGACAAAAGATGAAAAGAGAAATTGAGGGAGAAGGAAAGTGGGAGTTGCTTAAGGAATATAAATGGGTGGAATTTCCCCCCCCCCCAAATACCCTACCCAAAATGTCTTCCTCATGCCAAGAAACTTTTACAAAAATAGAAAGACATCTCCTGGGAACTTAATTGCCCTGGCTTGGAAAGCTACTTGGCAAAGAAAGAAAGTGAGAGTTAGATTTAAAATAACAGAAGATTTGACCGATTAGAGGGGGATATTATATCTTTAAATATTTGTTTGAATATGATTAAAAGAATGGATGACCCTTAGATATAATTAGACTTTTATAATGAGAGATATGATTTAGAATTAAAATAGCATTTTTTTTCTTTTTTTTCTTTTGATATGGGAAATATGAAAATAAGAGGATGGCTGGTATAAAACTTTTAGCTATATAAATGTAATTAATATTGAGAAAATCATAACTGACAAAGATATTTCAAATATTGGTGGGAAATCAAACCTTAAGAAGAGCATGAAAAACAGGATATTGATTTATGAATTGATATTATTTGTATATTAGTAAAATATGATGAGGATGTTTATATCTAACTTTGTACACATCAATAGTAGCAAGAATTGTAACTGTGTAATGGGGGGAAAATGGAAAAAATAAGGGGAAGAAAAGGAGGATCAGGGAAAAAATACAGGATTGTGCAGTACTGAACAGATTTATATTGAAGAAGTTAATGTTAAATATCTGAACCCAGACAACATGTTGTTTACTAAGCACTAAAGATTGTAATTCTTAAAAATCAATAAAATATTTTTAAAAAAGAAAAAAAAAGAAAAGAACTTCTCCAAGTATTCAAAACTCACATGTTTGCCATCAAGTATCTCAAGGATTCAATGCTGACATCTTTAGAAAAGATTTGAACTTTAGGTGACACAAAACTTCCTTTACCCCTTTTTAGTAAATCCCATTCTTCTGTATATTTGAATGTTTTTATTTTAAATACCTTGTAGCATTTTATGCAGCAAGGACATTAAGCTAACATGTGTACAATTTTGTATCTTCTCTGGCTTTTTAAAAATAAAATTGCACACTTTACAGACTTTGGGAACAAATGCTAGTTTTTGCAAAAGAATTATTTAACAACTCTCAGGATAATACCATTTGGATATCGGCATGTCCTTATTTTTAATTTGACAGTAGGGATATGACTTCATATTATATGACTAATGTTTTTCAGCTATTTTGATTCTCTTCCTGAAAAAAACTATTTCAGGCATAAACCTATATTATATATCCTCCCCAACAAAGATGAAAGCAAATACTTTATTAACTGTGTATGCACTATCTAGCATATTTTTAATGTTCTGTCATTTAGCAGCTCAATAGTCTCCTTGGCAATTTTCTGTTGTTTTATTTTAATAGAGCCAGTTTGGTGTAGTGATTAAGGCACCAGGTTAGAAACCAGGAATCCTGCCTTAAGCATGAAGTCAGCTGGGTGACTATAAGCCAGCGGTTCTCAACCTATGGGTCGCGACCCCATTTGGGGTCGATCGACCATTTCACGGGGGTCGCCAAGCAAGGCTGTCCCCCATTTTTTTGTCCAATTTTTTTCCCCTTTTCTGGCGGGTGCCTTACCTCCCTTGGGCTGGGCCAGCTGGTGGTCGGCCTGCTCTGTCTCTGCCACTTGCCAGCTACGCCTCGGCCGGCGCAGGGGGCGGAACCACGCATGCGCGGCGCTCCCGGGCAGGGAAAGTCCTCGACTTACGACTGGTTGGGTAGTCCTCGACTTACGACCGGTTTAGTCCTCGACTTACGACCGGTTGGGGGGTTGCGGCATTAAAAAGGTTGAGAACCACTGCTATAAGCCAATCACTCTCTCTCAGCTCTAGGAAGGAGACAATGGCAAACCACTTTCAAAACCTTAAGAAAACTACAAGAACTCAACAGGAGTCAACACTGATCAGCAGGCACAAATATGTATGTACCTATTGAAGGTATACACATACACAGGTGTCTTTGTGTGTATTTCTTCTTGTTGTTAATGATTTTTCCCCAGGATGAAATTATTCTTGCTTGGTAGTAATAAGTTTAATAGCTATGAGCCAGCAAAGCAGTTCAACCACCAATTTTTTTTAAAAATGGGGGGGGGAGCGGATTCTGAAATTTTGCAACTAGTTGTTGATGCCATGTATTCAGAATGACACTGACTTATGAATATTAATAAGACCGCAACCAGATGGTTCCAGGCATCTAGAAACAAGTCCTGGGAGGAACAGTTGAAGTAAGTGACATGAGAAGATTTGTATAAAATCTCTTTTTCCTTTTTCAGCTTCCGTTTTCTCCTTAGTCCTTTCAAACCTATTGCATCCACCTCTTTACCACGAGAGCAGAAAATGTCCAGTTGCTCTTTCCTCCATATTATGGCTTGCTGTAATATTCCAGTCCTTAGGAGAGCTTTCACGTGATGTTGTAATTTACGATGAACTCTTATTATGTACGCGCGTGCCTCCAAACACAAATTATTACGTACAGCTCTATCAAACTGTGCTAAAATAAATAATCTAAGTTTAGGTCTTCAGAGCGCCCTTGGAGCTAGGACCATCAAGACAGAAACCGCAGCTCACTGCGTAGGAGGTGCTCTGCCCGGAAACACGGTTGCAGAGACAGGTATGGAAAAAAAACAGGAGGGACTGATAGGCGTGGCAGGAAAAAGACGCCAGCCTCCAATCCAATAATATTCTAGAGGCTGGGGGGGGGGGAGAGCTTCTATCTTCCACGCTATTGGTGGAGCAAGCTGCCTTTTACGCAGTGTGGCACCCAATGTGGAGCGCGGTGGGATGAAAGGCCAGAGGGGGCATCTCCCGGCAACCCCATCCCTCCGTGTGGGTGAGCGTCTGGGTAACTGCTGGGTAACCGGCAGTTCACGTGTTGTTTTGCTCTTCGCGGGGACGAGCAAAGTGTGAGAAGTAACTCGCTGCGTCCGTGGTGCTGAAACTGACAGAGCTTGCGCAGTAGCCTCGGGCGGACAGAGGCGAAGGAGCGCGAGCTGACAGTAACGAGCAGACCCAGAAGATACCAGGGACAGGTGCCGCACACCGCCGAAGCCCGGGGCTCGCCCTCCTGGAATACCGTCCCATTCTGGGGGATGGCGACCGCCCCCGCACCGGAATCGCCCAGCAGCTCTTCGGCTGGCCCCAATCTCAACAACAACAACAACAACAACAACCAGCAACAACAACAGGAGCAGCAGCAGCCACCTCCGGGCGTGCGCAAGTGCGGCTACCTTCGCAAGCAGAAGCATGGCCACAAGCGCTTCTTCGTGCTTCGCGCCCCCAGTGGCGGGGCGGCAGCGGGGGAGGAGGCGTCGCCGCAGCAGCCAGCCCGACTGGAGTACTACGAGAGTGAGAAGAAGTGGCGGAGTAAGTCCACGGCTCCCAAGCGGACCATTGCCCTCGACGCTTGCCTCAATATCCACAAACGAGCCGACGCCAAGCACAAGCACCTCATCGCCCTCTACACGCGCGACGAGTACTTCGCCTTGGCAGCTGAAAGCGAGCCTGAGCAGGAGGCCTGGTACCAAGCGATCACGGAGCTGCTTCACGAGGGCCAGGCCGCGGCACAGGGCTCTCCTCGGCACCCGTCCCAGTTGGCCTCCTGCGAGGACTTCAGCTACGGGCAACTGGGCTGCAGGCCCCCTTCGTCCGCCGCCTACCGCGAGGTGTGGCAGGTGACGCTGAAGCCGAAGGGACTCGGGCAGAGCCGCAACCTCACGGGCGTGCACCGCCTGTGCCTGGCGGCGCGTACGGTCGGGCTGGTGCGGCTCAACTGTGACCGGCCTTGCGTGACGCTGCAGCTTATGAACATCCGCCGATGCGGTCACTCGGACAGCTTTTTCTTCATGGAACTGGGGCGTTCGGCCTCAACGGGGCCCGGGGAACTCTGGATGCAAGCCGACGACTCGGTGGTGGCGCAGAACATCCACGAGACCATCCTGGAGGCCATGAAGGCGCTGCGGGAGCTCGTAGAGTTCCGCCCGCGGAGCAAGAGCCAGTCCTCGTCCTCCTCGTCCGGAGGCGCCACCACAGTCGCCGTGACTGCGGGCGGCGGCGGGGGATTATCGTCTATGTGCAGCCGGCCCATCTCAGTTCCCGGCCGCCGCCATCACGCCCATCATCACCCGCTGGCGCCTCTGCCCCCCAGCCAGACCGGCCTCCTCCGCCGTTCGCGCACTGACATCTTGACTGTAGCAGGGAGTAGCAGCAGCAGCAGCAGCAGCAGCAGTAGCAGCAGCCACAGCAGCCGGGTGCGGACGGCCAGCGAGAGTGATGGAATTAGGGCTGACTCGCTGTCTGGCAGCCCCCTGAGCCCCGAAACGGGGCAAATCTCACATCGCCTTGGAATCAGAGGGGTCCCTAGCCCACTAGGAGGACCAACAGCAATCCATTCTGGTGGCTCCCTAGCTTTAGGGCATTCTTCCTCCCTGGGACCAAAGTTGACCACAGAGCCAAGCTTGGCCTCTCAGCGCTTATCTAGTTGCAGCGCTTCTGCTTCTGGTTCCCCCAGTGACCTAGCTGGCTTCATGACTTTTGAGGAATTAGACTCCAGTCCAGCTGGAGAGCTACTGCCTTTCTCATCTTCTTCAGCAACAAGCCACCATAGCAACACACCTGAGACTCCTCCTGGCTGGCAGTTGGATAGTTACATTGTTATGGAGCGGGAACCCATCCGCCACCAGCTATATCTTTGTGGAGAGGACAAGGTTCCCAGGAAGCGCACTTACTCTTTGACAACACCAGCACACCAAGGCTCCTTGCCTCCTTCAGTTTCCTCTGCCTCCCTCAACGAGTACACACTCATGCAGGCCACCTTTTCAAGAGCGGGATATTCACCAAAGACAACCTATACTCCTTATCCCGAAGATTATTGTGATGTGGACATTGGGTGTGGTGGCATCAGCAGTGATAGGTCACACATAGGTTGTATTGTGCCTAAGGAGGATGGCTATATGCCCATGAGTCCCAGCATATCATCTGTCGTGTCATTGCAGACTGATTCTGATAGCTATATGTCTATGCACCCCACCAGTGTGTCAGCCCCACAACAGATTGCACAGTCTTATTCTTACAAAATCAACAGGGAGAGTTCTCCAGATGATTGTGGTTACATGCATATGTGGGGTACCAGAACCAGGCTGCCTGGAGAGAGTCCAGAAGAGAGATTGGCCAACAATGACTACATCAGTATGTCCCCTTTGCTTTTGCCCCCTTTGCATGGACCTTCTGCTTCAGATTCACCTATGCTCTCAACTGATCATTTCAGTGCTTTGAGGCTTGGAAACCAGGCTGGTTACTTGGGTAGCCTATTGCATGCATGCCAACAGCAGTCAGATTCCCACGGTGAGAGAAAGGACAGTGACCAGTACGTGTTTATGAGCTCTCCAACAGGCAGACAGAATTACGCCCCCAAAGGGAAATTCTTTCTTGCTCCATGCAACAATACTTCAGTGCATTTATCCATGCATCACAATCAAATTGAGAACTCTTTCAGCCAAAAGACAGGCAATACCCAGTCCACTCACCCTTCTCTGGGGCTTTTGCTACCCAGCATGAATGAACAGCCTCTTCTAAAGGAACCTCAGAGTTCCAGTGGAGATTATGTTGATATTGGCTACTCACTGGCGCCAGCCTGTGAGGGTGTATCTTCTCTGCTTAACCCTGGCTTAGGTGGGCATAATGGCTCAAGGATTTCCAATTATATGAACCTCAATTTTGATGGTCCACAGACAAGTGCCATCTCTCTGAGGTCCTTGGAAGAAATACTTATGCCAGTATCTTGCCCTAACCCCGGGCAGCTAGACAAGCATTATTTAAAGGTTGGAATGCAGATGGCTTACCTTTCCAGCCCAACTTCTGAAGCTGGTGACTATGCAGAAATGATTTTTAACACTGCCACCGCACCACCCCAGCCCATCTCACACAAGCCAGAAAGTGCTTGTGTGACTAGCCCTGGCCCTGGAATGAAGCAACTTACCCTTCCTGGGGTGGAGGCTTTTGCCTTTGCTAGTCCTCCTTTTGATCCCAATCATGGAGCCAAAGTCATTCGTGCTGATCCTCAGGGGCGTCGAAGGCACAGCTCAGAAACTTTCTTATCTACTACCACAGTGACTCCTGTTTCTCCTTCCTTTGCACACAATCCTAAGCGGCAGAATTCTGCCTCTGTAGAAAATGTGTCCCTCAGGAAAAATGAAGGTTTGGGAGAGGAACAGAACAGTAGCCCCATGTGCCGGGAAACCTCAGCTGGCTTCCAGAATGGCCTCAACTACATTGCTGTTGATGCATTGCATGGAAGTAATCTTGCAGTTGGAGACCAAGTTGAGCACAAAGACATGTATGCTATCAATGGAAATATCAACAGTACTTATGCCAGTATAAATGTTCTGGCCCACAATCTGAAAAAAACATCTTTAGTGAAAGGTGAGTTTGCACACTTATTCCTGCTTCCCTTTCAATAACTGAGCTTTTGAAAGAGCCATTAGAGCCAAAGAAAGCACAAAATCAAAATACTTTGCCTATTTACTTTAAATTATTTTGCTGAACTTTTGTGGAGATGCTGGCTTATATGAAAGTATTCCAAATTTAAATATGTGAGTCTCAGCTAGTGTGTTGTTATTTCTTAGTCCAGTAACATGTTGATGCTCCAGTTCTAAAACTAATTCCTACTGAAAAAGGATGTAGTTTAGAGTAAGTAGGTAAATTCTCCTTACCCATGGAGCTGGATTCCTGGTGATTTCATAAATACGACCATGAAGTTTTCTTGGCAGCAGAATAGAACTCATTTGCTACTTCCTTCTTCCAGGTTGTTTTTTCAACTTTTCAATCTAATCCACTGCATTTGCAATATCCTCAGGAGAACTCTTGCCCAAATACTAATCTTGGGCTACCATATTATACCAAACATCAGAACAAGTATTTGAGGGAGTTCAGAGATAGGGAAGATGAATACTTTGCTGCTGGATTAAAAGCCCAGATTTTTGCCATCTAGATACCATAGTCTTAATGGACCAGATCTTATCCTGTTTTGATTTTTGAGATGAGCCAAGCTGGCTACATTCAGAGTAAACATAAATAAAATTACGCTATTGACATTTTTGCCCATGTAGCTTTTTATTTTGCTATAGGGATCTTAAATCAGTCATGCTTTTATTCTCTCTCTTGTATGTTTTCTCCCATTGGGGAATTCTTATTGCTCTACTCTGTTATGGAATGGTAGCACTATTTTTATTTATTTTTCTGAAGAAAAAACATAAGAGAAAAAGAAAGATGTCATGTACTATGAATGAACAAAATAATACAAGAGATGTAAAACAAACCCCAAAAATGTATATCAAAAAAATAAGATTGCTCAAAAGTCCTCTTCCTTGGCCCTTTTCAAAAAAAAAAAAAGACAAACCCAATAGATTCAGATGTTGACAAAAAATGGGTCTCAAGCATCCACTGCACTGCTGTGAACTGTGTATATATTTATTAACCAAGGGTTACACAATCATTACTTTGGTGCCCTCCCAAATGTTGAAGTTCATGTAATTCCTGATACTTTGATAAATGCAGTGTGGTTAGTTATTATGGAATAGTTACATTATTTTTATGTGCAGTGGTATTCATTTTTGTTGCAACTTTCAAAAAAAACCAAATAATAACAGGTCTATAAATTTGAATTGTTTGTTATGGAAACCTAGAATAGTTGATACAAAATACACTTTCAGTGTTATCTATTGATGTTAACTTTAAAATTATACCCATCCCAAATAATAATAAGGAAAACATAAGGAAAATGCTAGCATTTAACAGAATAACTGTAGTAATCAATAACAGGAATGTTAAGCTTGGTGTATCTCACAGAAATTAGCAGTTATATTTTGTTTGGCACAAAATTTGTAAACGATAAAGAGCTGAAATAACCATGATCTTGAAAGTGTATAAAATAATATCAAATCTGGTGTGTTTACCTTTTCCCCAGCTGTGTGTTACTTTGCTCCTCCAAATGCCCTCTTGATTCAACAATGTTCAAGTTTATTCTTTGAACTTGCTGAACCAGATAAGGTCAAGTATATTTCAGAAGATAAGCAAAACACTGAGGCATTCACTTAGTATTCTTCAATCCTAATCTGTACAATGTCATGCTGTTTTTAGTCACTTCCAAATGACTAAGGGCTGTGCATTTGTTATTTAAAAGAATCTTTGTCTACTGTAATTTTTAAGCTCTGCACTTTCTGCTTCAGTTCAGCTCAAAAAATAAAACAAATGTCTTAACATCTAGAATATCTAAAAATCTTTGTCAGCTAAAAACATACAAAACAGGTGTGTATTCCTCAACTTACAACCATTTATTTAATGGTACTTCAAAAAGAACCAGTAAAAAGAAAAATTGTTGTTTCATAGCTGGGCCATCAACAAGCATGTGGTTAAATCTGTGGATATAAGTAAAAGGTTGCATTGAAAGTGGAAGAACTATATAATGGGCATTTATGCCTAGTTTGTCTATGAATCTTGACAATATACATAGGTAACTGAATTTCTAACATTGAAAAGTGCCAGAAATTAAAACAGTTAATACAGTGGTAAAATAGATTCCCAAATGACCACAGCCAGAAAGATCACAGACCACATGACTTTATGTCAAGTTGGAGACATCAAAGAGAATGCTACAGAGCCCTTTCTTCTCATCTCCAAACCAGAGCCAAAACCATAGCTAAATCAGAGTTTTTCTTCACCTTGTATTGGCCAAAACGTGGCAGTAACTGAACTAGTAATATGGGGGAAGGGAGTGGGAGTGGGAATATCCCTCTCCTGCTGGCCCTTTATCAGGTGGGCACACTTCCGCCCCCTTTCTACTGCATGCATGTCAGAAGATTCAGTAATGGTTAAACCAGCAGAAACTTCCCACAACTTTGCAAGTAATCATCTGAGCCATCAATATGCATGAGTAGCCAGGATAGTTATCAATATAACCAGGGGCTGGGGTGCTTAGCAACTTACAAGATCAGCATTGGCCTGCAACACAGCACGGGGAATTCCCACTTCATTCAGTACCAGCCCTGCCAGATGTGCAGAATTATTATAGCAGTAATTATAATAATTAATATAATAATTATATTAATTATAGCAGTAATCAACTCACAAACTACCCATTGGTGTTAGGGGACTCCTACCTCAGCTCCTAGCAACTGCCTACAAGTTGCTGAGGACCTCTCTCGTACAGCTTGTTGGTAGTCATGCCATTGGGTTGCATCACGGCAGCTGTTGCAACCCAGCCATCACACCATGTGGGGCATCTGTTGGATTCTCCTCACAGTGTGTAGGCAGGTGTCAGCTTTTCCAAATAGATCAGACTGGGAAGCAATCTCCACTGGAGGACCAGAACTATACTTTATGAGAAAGGCTGCAATGACAAAATCTTGCAAGTCTGCCCATGTCTTCCCTTCTCTCCCTCTTTCAGCCAGAGGAGTGAAAAGAGTTTTGAGTTTCTTTGTGATGCTCTTCTGCCTCTTTGGACCTAATGCACGTTTCCTCTGAACCTGGTATTTCTCTAACAGTATTTCAATTCTTTCTCCAAAGTCATTTCCATGGCTTCCTACAATAGGTCATATGGGGGTGGCACTTGCTGAACCAGGACTCTTTGCTCAACCTCTGTCTACTCACATGATATGGGAAAGTCATGTGGGGAATCTTGGAGGAGAGAATAGATACTGCTGTTCCCCAAAACCCCACACACAAAACAGGAGATCTAGAAAGAAAGCCTCTCCTATTTTCCTGGAATTCCTCCCCCAGATCAGCCTCCTTTCCAAGTCCCAGCCTCAGCCCAAATTAGGGGGAGGGATCAGTAGATCTTTTCTATTAGCAGAAAAATCCACCAATCACTGCACCTTAGCTTGCCCTACAGTAAATTACTAAAACAACATCATTCTCAATTTTTGTTAACACTGTGCATCACAGTTTGGTTATTTTGACAGAGTAAATTTATGCTGGCATACTTTATACTATCTTAAGGAATGGAGGTTAGTAAATTAAACTGGCTAGCACGATGTCTCTAGTCAACCACAAGAGTCTTCACAGCATGAAGTTCTAATATAGGAAAACATATTATAAAATATTGTGAAAATAACATCATTCAGTCCAGTAAATTCAATACTGCCAGCTTTTGTCCATGGTGGTGCTATCAACCTGTTTGCTGCTTGCTCTTCCATAATGCTCTTGATACCCATGGGATGAGTGGTGCTCCCAGTCAGTCTGTTGATAGGTTGATCATTACAGCTGAATGATGCTTGGGTGACAGCTGAGAAATTATACAGCTGCTTTAAAGAGTTGCTGAATGATGCAATTTTCTTCCTACACATTCCAAGTATATTTTCTAAATTATTCCTGATGCATTGTATGCATAATATTGGTGTCCCAATACTCATACCTTTGTTACAAACCATGGAAATGGATGATTTCTAGTCCCTAATATCATAATAGTTTAGTTAGTTCCTAAAGTAACCCAGTTTTGCTTGAGTTGTTGTTTTATTATCTCTCTTGGAACATTCATCATATTTATTTTCTTTATCAAATTGTCCTTTGCAACTATAATGAAAAAAACTGTACTAAGCTTGAGCAGGGGGCTGGACTGCTTGAGCAGGGGCCTGGACTAGAAGACCTCCAAGGTCCCTTCCAGCTCTATTCTATTCTAAAAGTAAAACAAGAAGAAAACTGTGAAGGAGAATGTCAGGGCCCAGTGTACCATAAATCTGCATTTTCTCTTTTCCAAATAGCATGTAGTAAAGAGCTCAGATAATTCAGAGAAGAATCTTTTGTGTGCCCTGAAAAATTGCTTCCTTATATTTATTCTAGCTTTAATAGAGGAAGTAGATAATTTCCCGTCTGATCTCCTATTCCTGGTTCTAGGAGAATTGTGGCAGTGATACTGAAGGGAAACTTAGCAGTGTAATGTTAATGTTAGATGTGCAGCATCTTCTGCGGCAGCTAATATTTCTGGAGCAGCTCTGAATTCCTAAGAAGGTTTCTTAGAACTAAGAAGTTCCTTAGAATTTAGAAATCAGCTATGCCTACGTTAATCAGTAATTGAAAAAAACAGTAAATTAGTACATAAGGATAGTCTGTACCTTTGGTTACTTTTGATTAGAACTTACTGATTCGTTTTTTCCCCCTTTCCAGAATGAAGAAACAAGTTTCATCCTTATACTTGATAGAACTGTCATCATTTTAGATTTAAGCTGCTATAAGATCCATTTTTCTCCCTACTTCACATAGCTTTCAGAACATTTCTTCATTATTATTGGAGGAGAAGCAACCTGTCTCATTTACCAGGATCTTTTGCAACACCGTGCCGCTGTTTGCATAAATTGTGCTCAGCGTGATATCTTTTAGGACTTTGGACCTCAGCTGATGGATTGTGATCATTGCATTTTCAGTACCAATGAACTGTACTTACTCTTCAGCATGTTAAGAGGTTCTGCTTGCACATGCTACAGCAGTAAAATTTGGTGTTTACTAGCATATTTTCAAACCTCTACAGCACTACCTCAGTTAAAAGTCAAACTGGATTTGTATTGTGGCTTAGGATGGCTGACATTTCCTTTCTCTCAGTGGCATAGTACAGTTGTCAGCCTTACCGAATCTATCAAGAACCCTGCTACTGGCTGGCTGCTTCTTTTACTTACATGCAAATGGAAAATGGGACCTGAAAAACTTAAAGCCAAGATGAAACTTGATAGATTAGATTTCTATCACTATATTTCTGATAAATATAAGATCTGCTGTGGAAGCAGCAAAACTTGGTACCATTAAACTGTACTGGGATGTCACTCTATACCTCTGATACATTTGTTTGATAGTTTCTTTTAAAGTTTTGCAGACTTCAGAGATCTTTTATCCTATTTGTATGCTTAGGTTTATCAGTCTATTCTTGGTATTAGCTTATTTTCTTGCAACTAAAATTTAGAAATGAAGGGTAATACATGTCAAAAAGATGGCAAACTTTTGTACAAAATTCAGCATATTATTCAGTAAAGCTGAATATTTTTCTTCAACAAGAAATAATAATTTCCATTAAAAAAAACCATAATATTTGGGGAGAGAACAAAATTTTCAGTCAGTCTCCCAAAGATAGTTCATAAGAACATACATATTCAGTATTTTGAAAATAACAGTGTCAGAGCTGCTATTTTTACATATCTTCAAAGCTTTGGTGGTCCTCTTCTTGTTGCTTCTGATCCATTTTTGATTCAAGAGAGTTTTTAAAAATGTATTACTATCATTACTAAGAGCAACTGTAAGTTTTCCCTTGAGCATTGTCTGTGTTTAAGCAATGAACACAACGTCACCAGAAGCAGTACTTTCTATCTTTACTGAGCTATTGCTCAGGATAATTCAAAATTCTCCTGCTTTCATGCTGAGCAGTGGGACAGAAGACTCTGTAGAATGATGCACCTGAATGTAATCTCTACTCACTCAAGATTTTTTGAGGGAATGGGAGGAGAGTATATGTTGAAGAATAGAATTACCAAATTTAAAAAAAAAAGTACCCCACATTTCTGCAGAAATTTTTGACTGCAATTTCTAATATTCTGATTAATGCCCATGCTGGCTTGGGTTGTGGAAATTGTGATCCAAAACATCTTGAAAGCATTAAGTTATGGGGGAATGTCATAAATTTAATGAAGATAGCTGGATATCATGTCCTCAAGTAATGGAGCACTGCATCTAATGACTTCAGGGGGAAAAGTAAGTCCCTGAGACCATAATAATCAGTTTAGTTAAGTTTCTAAAATAAACAAGCTTGAATATATACTGACATTGTCAATAATTTACATTTCACAAGGCATATGCAAATAATTACATTCTTAATCTAGTTTACAATATGAAACCAAAATGTATAAATGTTAAATTTGCTAACACTTTGCTATGTATATTGGGTCTTTGTAAATTCAGCCTAATTTTACCTTAAATTTTAAAATATTTTTTGCTATGTAACATTAACAGTTATAAGCAGTGTTTTCTTTTTAGAAATATAATTGTTTCTGGACATTGAGATAGTAAATATATTTCTTGGCATTGTGCTAAGGCAAAATACTTAATTTATCTTGCTGTGTCTTCCAATGCACACCATGTATATAGAAATAATCAGTGATGCTGCTGGGGAACAGAAACCGTGGAACTAAAATTTAGTCTTTAGTCTTTACTGATCTTGGCTGCTATCCTTAATAGCCATATGCAATAAAATATTATTTATTGAAGCATTAAAGTCCTTGAAGGCCTGTTCTGTTTTTAAAATCAAAATTGTTCTGTATTATATACCTTTTTGCTATGTTTTGGAGCCTCTTGCTCAATCTACTTCTCTAGTCAAAAACTCCATTAGTAAAAATGACCAATTCTGTCTTTTGCTTGAAAATGTGCACTCTAATCCTGGGAAAATACTTTCAGATTTATTAATAACAGCAGTTTTAAACAGATATTTTGTCCCATCAATCCCTGTAGTGATTGTCAACAACCTTTTTGGCAAATAAACTGCTAGTATTACCACGTGGGGTAAGTAATATCTCTAGAAATTAATATTTTTTCATCTTAATGACTTTTTATTATTTATAGCCATGTATTTTAGTTGTATTTTGAGAAGTTGTATTTAGTAGCTATCAGTTTGTTCGATTGCTTGTTTAATATTAGGCTTGTATGCCACACATTTCGCCAAGGTGACTCTAGGCAGCTTACAGTCAAACAATAATAATACCATTTAAACATTAAAATGCTAAAACTATAAATACCATGCAGTTAAAAATTCAGATAAAATTTGATTAACCATAATGGAAAGGAAGGGAACAAAGTGTGCGTGGGGAGGAGGTGGGGTCTGACTAATCCATTAACTTCCTCCAAGACAATTCCACTATCAATTTCATCCAGATATCAGGGTTTGACACTAGAAATCTTTGATCTAATAAAATATTCATTTGTAAAATCTTGTTTTATTAAACTTTAAGTATAAAATATTTACTTTTTACAGTGTGCAAAGAGACCCATCATTTCTGCCATCATTATACCAACCATAGAAAATTCTGATCACTTTAAAAAAAAAATGCTGCAAAACAATTATCTCTTAAGAATCAGCATAATAATGTATTTTCAAGCATAAACTGGGTGCAGTGGATTCTGTGAAAGATTAAGGAGGGGAGACCACAAACATGGTCTCTGACATTCACTCAGCCATCCATTTTTTCCTTGATGCTGTTCTTCTCTTCTCATTGGCTATAACATCATCACAATTTGTCATCAGCAACATTGGCAAGGGCTCTGGCAGGTGGCTGTTTTTCTCTCACCACAGACATATAAAATTAAACTCTCTGCCTACCCCAAAGTCAGCCTAACCTATGTAACTTGCTTACCAGCACAAGAAAAACAATAGTGAGTTCTCCCTCCCTCTTAATTGTCGACACTGCAGATCAAATTTGTGTGTATGCATGCACATGTCCCAAGCTACATAGGACAAAATGCCTTTATAAGTGTGTAGGAATTAATAAAGAAATTAAGATTGCATCGCTCAGCTGTAAAGCACTGAGCTGTACCTCAAATCTCTTTGGGGTGGGATTTCTTCTGGAAGAAGAAATTATATTTGCAAATCCAAAATTATATTTGCAAATCCAGGCAGGCAAGGGGAAGGTAAGTGCTTAATAGCTTCAACAAACCATTCACCTTGGAAAAATCCATGGCACCAACCCCTGTCCTAGAGGTATATCACTCAGACTATTTTTATTCTGGGTTTTTTTTGTCAAGGCTTAATAAATATTGATGCATTGTGAATTTTTTTCTGGATCTGAATCATCGCCTACAAATTGGTATAAATGCAAATAATGCAGAAAAAGGTGATGACAAAAAAAGGAAAACAAATGCCAATGCTGCTAATCCAAAAATTTGAAGGCTGTTGTACATGAAATAGAATTAAGTTTAGTTAAGATTTCTTCCGTGATTTGTAGTGTATGCCAGATAGTTCTGCACATGACTACATTGAGTTCAGCAGGGCTTACTTCCAAATTATACCTTAACTTCCCCTTCTTCATAACAAAGCTATCAATACATTTCAATCTTCTAAACAATGTTCTGTTGTATCTAACTAATACTTTAAAATGGTATTACATTTGTTTTTTTACAAATTCAAGTGCCTAACCTGATAATATTAGAACAGACATGTCAAACACAAGGCCCGGGGCCCGGATGTGGCCCGCAAAGTGGTTTCATGTGGCCCGCGAAGCCATCCTGGAAACAATGAGGGAACGCCCCCCCCTGCCTTGGCTCTGGCCCAGGCCGGCCAGGAGCCAATGTACAATTTTGTGGTGGCCATCTATGCTGAAACACATTCAGTCTTAGCTCCACAAGGCTGTCTGGAAACAGCGAGGAACCAGCCCCTGCCGACACGGCCCCGCCCCCTGGGTGCATGCTGGGGAGGTGTCACCCTTTGTGAGGAATGAAGAAATGGACTATGCCTTGGCGCTTGCCCCGATCCCACCCCCTTCTGCCAGAGGCCCTCAGATCTGTCCCACTCCTGCCCAGGCCCCCACAGGCACCCTTGATGCGAATGATGTAGAGAGCTGGCCATGCCCACCCAGTAGGCCACACCCACTCCATCCATGCCCACCCAGTAGGCCGCATCCACCCTGGCCACACACCCCCGGCCCCCCGAGGGCAACCGCAATGCTGATGCGGCCCTCAATGAAATTGAGTTTGACACCCCTGTATTAGAAGGAAGGAAGGAAGGAAGGAAGGAAGGAAGGAAAAGAAAGAAGGAGGGAAGGAAGGAAGGGAAAGAAAGAAAAAGAAAGAAAGAAAGAAAGAAAGAAAGAAAGAAAGAAAGAAAGAAAGAAAGAAAGAAAGAAAGAAAGAAAGAAAGAAAGAAAGAAAGAAAAGGAGAATTGGGCACAATTATCTTTAAATCGATCAAACTCTTAATCTTAATCCTTCATTTCCTATACCTCTATCACTTAGATACCTAAGGTAATAAATAATTTCTAGTAGACATTTTTCATTTAAATTTCTTTTTTTAAACAGCGATAATAACTTATTGTTTTATCAATGTATAAAATACAAAGAAAAATAAAAATAGGAAATTAAGGGAACAACAAATCTATCTAATTGGTAAAACCAAAGTTAAAGTTTCATTTTTTTTATCACAAGCATAAAATCCCGAAGTGATATCCAAATAAAAAACATAAATATATTTTCCTCTTTGAATAGAACAACCAGTTTAACCATTATTGCTTTATCTTGCTGCTGTTGAAATAATATGTATTTCTATTTGCACTTAATAATTTTTATAAAATATCACCATTTATATTAACAAAATTCACTGTACTCTTTCAGATTCTTTAACTTAAAAGAAAATATTTTTATCCATTTTAAAACACTAATCTTTTTGTTAAAAACATTTATAAGATTAAAACATTCTAATGCATCTTTTTAAAAACTCTCTCTTAGCATACATACTTTAAAGTTCACTTTCAGACCAATGAAATTCCAACTAACTCCAATTAATTCATTAAATTTTGATCACTCCCTCCAAGTTACCCTCATAGAATAAAAATTCTTCTTGCATACATCCTTTTTAAAGGTCTAGATTTTTCTTTAAGCTAATACATCTTTTTCTTTAACTTTTTCTTAACATATTTTCAAATAAACTTTCAATAATATTTTACAAACTTTAGGAGTTATTTAAGCATTAAATACCTTTTCAAACTTTAGATTAATACTTTCTTTCAATTATAAATATCAAACTGATGGAAATCCATCCTAATTCCAGTTGACTCATTAAGTTTAAGTCAGTCTCTCCACCTTGTCTTTATGGAGTAAAGTCTTTTTCTTCTCTGGAATGTTTGTCAAGTAGTTATAAGCTTTTCTTTTTCTCAAGGATTTCTCAACCTTGTTAATGACCATGAGGAAAAGTCCCAAACTTGTCCTTTTAAATGTTGTAAATTTTCTTGGAGCTCTTTTAATTGTGTTGGGAGTCTTGTATTTAAGCCATCATAATAAAAATTGGTATCATGTTTATATTCCAAAATTACAATTGAATCCTTTGCATTGTCAGCTACTTGTGAAATTGCCTCAGTGGTTTGATGATTTTCTACACAAATTTATATCTCTGAAGTAGTGTGAATAGTCTTTTTAACATCCTTGGAGCATAGCTGATCTATAAACTGATGTATTTTATTTAAAGAATTTTTCAAATACATCTCTAATAATTTGCTCCTCCATTTTCTTAACTCCCTCTTTAGTCAAAGGGTAGCTTTTTTGTAAGTCACTTAAGAATTACTGACCAATCAGGAATCAAAAATTGGAAAGTTTTAGTTTTAGCCACCTACAGCAAAGCAGACCAAGCTACAAATTACTAAAAATAATAAACTAAAATCCAACTTTCTGCCCTTATATTTCCTCATCAATTTTTTAGGGATAATCCACACTTCCTTATTTTAGCTTGCCTTAGCAGCCTTCTTCCTTATTGTTTAACAAGAAGAAATCCACCAAATGGCGCAGATCTTCAAAAAGAAATAACAAGCTATAGCTAAAGAGATCCTCTTATAGCTTAATAAAGATTAATCATCCTTTAAAATGGTTAAGAAATGAAAGGCACAACTTACTGTTCATTTGAAAAATAAATTCAAAATGGTTGCTTCTTTAACCACAAACTGATTGTAGCCTCACCCCCAGTTTTCGGCACACAAGCTGCTTCAAAGTGCAGCTCCTGAAGCTACTTGCAGACTTGTTGCTATATTGGAGGCTCTTGAGGGGTAATTCTAGGACTTTCCCTAACCCAGGAGAGTCATATAAACTAAAGGAATGCCGGTTCCTTCTGTTGATAGTTGAAAGAAGCTACATTCCAGGGAAAAACCCTCTCGGGGATCCTTTCCTAGGTGTGTATTCAGTTGGCTATCTTCACCAGAAGTCAACATTTTTCATTTAAATTTCTACTATGTCCTCCAGTACTTCTTCATGGGGATTTTATTTTTTTGGAAGCCCTCATCCAGATCCACACTGTTTAGCTAATAAGCAGCAGGTTTCCGCCATAGGTCATATCAGAAACCTTGCTGTAGCACTTGAGTATTAATTTTATTATTTTATTATTTATTACTAGAGTTTACTTTTTTCAGGTAAGAAGCTTCCTTGCAACCACAAGATGGCCTCCTAAGTCTCCTTCTGAGTCTGATTGCCAAAGTAAGAAGCACTATGTAGAAAGAAGAGTTACTCTGAGGACAGATGCACAACTTGGGTATCTCCGACATGTAGTTGGACCCCAAAGGCAGCCAAAGACCCATGGGAGGTCAAGAGGCTAAACAATTCTTCCTAAACTCTGAGCAAACAGATGTTCAAGGAGGTAAGTTTCAATGATCATTTTTATTTGGGAGGAGATGGTATTCCAATCCTGTCTCCCTCACTTCTTTTAATGTGAACTTTCAATATCCATCCCCATTTTACAAACAAACAAAAGAGACCTGTATAAGTATAATGTAGCAGCTGCTGCACTGCATACAGTACAGCTTAGCCCTTAAATCATATGTAAATGATACTCTCACTGTTAATGTGTCTATGGTAGTAAACATACTGTAGTTATGTTCCTAAACTTGAAAAACTGAAGAATACCATGTTGAGAGAAAGCAGCCCACCCATTCAACACTGGCTAATTTTCTACAAACAAACACCAGTCTGACATATATACCGAGCCCATTACTCACTTTATGAAAAAGCCCCAACTTCCATGGTCTAGATCAGTGGTTCTCAACCTGTGGGTCGGGACCCCATTTGGGGTCGATCGACCATTTCAGGGGGGTCGCCAAGCAAGGCTGTCCGCCATTTTTTTGTCCACCATTTTTTTTGTCCGCCATTTTTCCCCCTTTTTCGGTGGGTGCCTTACCTCCCTTGGGCAGGTCCAGCTGGTGGTCGGCCTGCTCCGTCTCTGCCGCTTGCCAGCTACGCCTCGGCCGGCGCAGGGGGTGGAACCACGCATGCGCGGCGCTCCTGGGCAGGGAAAGTCCTCGACTTACGACTGGTTGGGTAGTCCTCGACTTACGACCGGTTTAGTCCTCGACTTACGACCGGTTTAGTCCTCAATTTACGACCGGTTTAGTCCTTGACTTACGACCGGTTGGGGTCACAGCATTAAAAAGGTTGAGAACCACTGGTCTAGATTGTACTATTCAGACACAAGTTTATCATCCCATTCAGGACCAATCTAATATTGATAGGATAATATTTTTCTAGTTAACAAAATGCCAGAGCATTGGAACCATTGTAAAGATGTTTAATTTAATTACAATCATTTTTCCTGTTTAAATTTTTCCCCAAGTTGCTGGTTGCTCTACAGAGGAAATCTTCCCTGTGAAACATACCTTCATTAAGTAAAGGATAGTAATTTTGATTGGAGACAAGGTAAATACACCTTCTTCCATTGCTTCAAAGTGGCACTTCTTCTCTTCCCATGGATTGATTACCGGGTGAACAAAGAGATCCGCCATGCCGCATGAAATCCTCAGCCCCTCTCCCTCTAGCCTCCATGGTCTTACCATGAACTTCCAGGAACAAACCCGTTTGTATGGGAAATAAAGAAAATGGCATACTAAGTCAATGATAGTTTTAATGTGCTTATAGTTCATGTTATTCTCCTGAAAAGGGGAATTTGAGTTACAATCCTAGAACTTCTCCATAAATGATAGATATCACCTTATCCACAGTAGTCCTATATTACCCAAAGTAGTATAAAAAAGGACACACTTAAGATGCAAAGCTTTTGCCCACTTCTGAATTACACAGAGATTCCCAAAATCCAAAAACTGATTTTAAAAAAATTAGTAAGGGGATATCCTGAACAATATATAGCTTGGCTTTGGTAATAATAATATTGAATCTGAAGACAAACACCTTTACCTTGAAAAATGACATATTTTTAAATTTTTATTATTAAAAATTAATAAATTCAGGCAATTTTTCAGATTATGTATTTTTATGTCTTTTTAATGGGGAATACATATAGAAAGGAATGCACTAGCACCAGCAGCTGCAAGTCCAGTATAGAAACAACCCAGTGTATTTCCCATTGTGTGCCTGCTTACTCTCTTGTAATCCCTTCCTCTCTAATCTCTCTGCTCGGCAAGAGGGGAGTAGAGGAGGGAAACAAGTTGTTTTTGTAGGCAATCTCTCCTCTGTCTGACCCATTTCCTTCCAGTATACTCAGCCAAGATGGTATTGTGATCCAAATGCCTTCCAGGTTCTAGGAGAATTGTGGCAGTGATACTGAAGGGAAACTTAGCAGTGTAATGTTAATGTTAGATGTGCAGCATCTTCTGCAGCAGCTAATATTTCTGGAGCAGCTCTGAATTCCTAAGAAGGTTCCTTAGAACTAAGAAGTTCCTTAGAATTTAGAAATCAGCTATGCCTATGTTAATCAGTAATAAAAAAAAAACAGTAAATTAGTACATAAGGATAGTCTGTACCTTCCTGTTTTAAGCTGCTTTAAGAACCCAATCAGAGGCAACATGATGCTCATTCCAAAGGACTGGCACTACCATCAAAAAGCAGCACCTCTAAGCCTCATCTTCTTTCAAGTGGAGAACCACTAAGAGTTTCTATAACTACTAAGAGCTTCTAGAATGGGAATATGGTCCTGCAGATAACTTGGTCTGAAAGAAAAAAGATTAAATGTACTGGAAGTTTGTTAAATCAGTCTTGTATACATATATATGAAAGAAAGGGCATGTTGCCAACCAGTCAAGCTTCTAGGCAGAAATGTAGCCAGTTCATTGAGGAACCTTCATAGTTTTGGGAACTATTACAAGGAAGGAATCATCAGAAATATGAACTTCCTACAAGGACAGAATCACTAGATGATACTGTTTAAGTCCCTCAGTTGACTGCCCCCAGTACTGCTTCCTTTGCCTACTGAATTATACAATAACCACATTGTTTTGTTTGTATATTTAGTTGGAAACCTTCTTAGCCAACAAATGGGATGGGAAAAGTTTACTTTAAAATGCACTAAGACTGAAAACCACAAAAAATTAAATGAATAAACATATATTTATTTATGAATTCAGAACAAGTAATCCAGAGAAAAATAAACAACGAGCTCAATGATCTAACCACAGTAACTCCCACTTTCATCTCTGTCCTTTTAGTAATCCTTTCTGACATTCTCATCTGAGGTCCTTTATCACAACTTAATTGTACCCTGACAATACAGATCTTCCCCTGCAAGCCACAGTTTTGTTCTCCTCTCATTTCTAGCATGAATGTTTTAACTTTAAGCTGTTGCAATGCGTACCTTAAACTGATATATCTCCACAGATCTACAGTAATGCTTGGCCACCAGTATCTTGGAGAAAAGGTTAATTGAGGTTGCTGTGTGTGAACCTGCTCTTTGTGGGGAAACAAACTACAAGTTTCATTTTCTTCCCTGATCCAACTTTCTCTTTCCCAACAGCACCTCTATCTTATCTGGGTTTAACTTCGACTCTTCTTCCTTTTCCAGCCTATTATCAAGATTATCCATTGCTAAAGGATATTGACTGCTTCCTTGGAGTTAGATGCTGGACAGTGGTAGCACTCTAAACCCCTAAATTATGTCCTCTAGCTGTTTCATATGGATGTTAAAAACATAAGGGGACAACCACTAACTACCCACTAAGTGTACTAGGATAATATCTAGATCAACCACTCAATCTAAAGCCCTCTCCAAATATTAGTAATGTGATGACAGTGAGCACCATGACTTCCAAGCATCTCTAGATACTCTCTACAAATTCCAAATATTAAATCTATTTTAATTAAGTAATAATTAACCAAAATCTTGCATCTATAATGTTGTATTTTTCATATAAGAATATTGAAAACTTATGATATTTCATGTGAGATATCATTATCTTGGTAGATCTTGAAGATAATATTACCTTGCATACTCTAAACCAGAGTTTTGATTCAGAATACAGAATAACAGAGTTGAAAGGGACCTTGGAGTTCTTCTAGTCCTACTCCCTGCTCAGTCAGGAGATCCTATTCCATTCTGGACAAACTTATTCTTAAAAACCTCCAGTGATGGAGCACCCACAACTTCTAGAGGCAAGCCATTCCACTGATTAATTGTTCTCATTGTCAGGAAATTTCTCCTTAGTTCTACGTTGGATGTCTCCTTGATAAGTTTCCAGTTATTACTTTTTGTCTTGTCCTCAGTTGTTTTGGAGAATATGTTGAAACCCCCCTTCTCCGTGACAGTCCCTCAAATATTGGAAGACTGCAATCATATCACCAGTGGTGGGATTCCGCCAGTTCGCACCAATTCGGCAGAATCGGTAGCTAATTTTTTGTTGCCCAGGCCCAGAATGGACTTCGAGAAGCGGCATCCACACAGAGAACTGGTTGTTCACATATTTGAATCCCACCACTGCATATCACCCCTAGTCCTTTTCTTCATTAGATTAGACATACCCAATTCCTGCAACCATTCATTGTATGTTTTAGCCTCTAGTCCACTAATCATGTTTGTTGTTCTTTTCTGCACTCTTTCTACAGTCTCAACATCCGTTTTTATCATGGTGACGAAAACTGGATACAGTATTCCAAGTGTGGTCTTACCAAATCAATGCAAAGTGGTACTAACACTTCATGTGACCTTGATACTATTCCTCTGTTGATGCAGTCCAAGACTGCATTGGCTTTTTTGGCAACTGCAGCATACTGCTGGCTCATATTTAAATAGTTGTCCACTAGGACTCTTAGCTCCTCTCACAGTTACTGCTTTTGAGCCAGGTATTACCTGTTCTATGCCTGTGCATTTGGTTTTTCTTGCCCAAGTATAAAACCTTACTTTTCTCAGCAGTGAATTGCATTTTGTTGGATAGGGCCCAACGTTCAAGTCTTTCAAGATCCTTCTGGATCCTGAGCCTATCTTCTTAAATGTTGGTTATTCCCTCCCAGTTTGATGTCTGCAAATTTGATGAGTTCCCCTTCTATCCCCTCATCTAAATCATTTATGAAGATGTTTAAGACAGAACTTTGGGCATAAGACAGAACTTTGGGGGTATCTCACTGCATACTTCCCTCCATGAAGATGTAGTTCCATAGAGGACTACATGTTGAGTATGGTTGGTCAGCCAGTTACAAACCCCTCTGAGTAATGATGCTATCTATCCCACATTTTTCTATCTTACCAAGAAATAGGCTGTGGTCTACTTTGTCAAATGTCTTACTGAAATCTAAGTATACCATGTCCACAGCATTTTGCTGGTCCACTAATTTAGTTATTTTATCAAAGGATGCAATAGGTTTTGTCTGGCATTATCTGTTTTTGACAAAGCGACATTGGCTTCTATTAATTCCTTTACTTATTTCTAGATGTTCATAGATCTGTTGCTTAATTATCTTTTCCAGGATCTTCCCAGGTATTGATGTGAGGTTGACTGGTCTGTAGTTTCCTACATCCTTTTTTTTCCTTTTTTGAATATGGGAATCATAGCAGCTCTTTTCCAGTCCTGTGGTAGTTCCCCAGTGCTCCAAGATCTTTGAAAGGTATGGTTTAATGGTTCTGAGATCATGTCTGGGATGTAATCCATCTGATCCTGGTAATGGGTAGGTTGTCTTACCATTTTCTTACTTATTTTGACTTTTATTCCTAGTCTGCCTGTTATGGTATTACTTTTGGTAGGTTAGACTATTTTTTCCTTTTGTGTAAAGACAGAGGCAAAGAATGAATTAAGCAGTTTCATTTTCTCCCTGCTGCTTACCATGTCCTTGCCATTTTCTCCCATTAGTAGACCCATTGTTTCCTTGATTTTTTTCTGGTTTTTATATATTGGAAAAAACTTTTTTATTATTATTTTTGAGATTTGTTGCAAATCTTAGTTCATTCTAAGCCTTAGTTTTCCTGACTTCATCTTTGCAGATTCTGGCTATTTGCTGGCTATTTGCTGGCTATTTGCTGGCTAGTTACCTAAGGCAGAATACCAGCATATAGCTGGAATCTGCAAAGATGAAGTGTCCCTCTTTCCATGTTTTATACTTGTCCTTTTTGTCTTTCAGTTTATTAGAGAGCTCTTTATGCAACCGTGCTGGTTTCTTCTGGGGTCTCTTTTTTTTCTTTTTCAATGGCATTGTACGAAACTGGGCTTTTATAATCTCATTTTTCAGAGATTCCGAAGCTTCTTGAGTTATTTTCCCCTTTAAGATTTTCATCCATGGAATCATTCTCAAGCTCTTTCTAAGTTTGTTGAAATCAGCTCTCTTAAAGTTCAAGACTCTATTTTGACTTTGTTCTCTTGCTTATGCTTGCGTAATGTTGAATTCTAATTCAAAGTTCTTGCCGCTTCAACTCTTTCTATCATTTCAACTCTATCATTTTCATTCTAAATTATCTATCACAACTATCATCTGCCTGCCTGCCTGCCTGCCTGCCTGCCTGCCTGCCTGCCTGCCTGCCTGCCTGTCTGTCTGTCTGTCTGTCTGTCTGTCTGTCTATCTATCTATCTATCTATCTATCTATCTATCTATCTATCTATCTATCTATCTATCTATCTATCTCTATTTATCATCTATCTATCTATCTATCTATCTATCTATCTATCTATCATCTATCTATCTATCCTATCATTTCATCTTCAGTTAGAGTTTTGAATGAAGGCTAAATAAATAAGCTTACCAGGATCTTTGGCAGCTTCCTCCAGAACAAGAGATTTTATATGATGCTGAATGATAAGAACAGTAGATGGAGGATGCCGAAGAATGGACTGCCACAAGGAAGTGTATTATCTCCAACATTGTATAACATATACAGTATATGAATGATCAACCAGTCCCCAACAACACATGTCTATTCATCTATGCAGACGATACAGCAGTGGCCACACATGAATCAACTTTTGATGAGGTAGCTGGAAAACTTATGGTAGCAGTTGAAGAATTAGGACAATACTACACCATCAATCATTTAATCCCAACAAGACCCAAATGTGTGTTTTCCACCTCTGAAATCAAGATGCAAGGGAAGAGTTGGATATTATGTGAAAAGGAAGATTTGTCCTTCCTGCTTCCCAGGGCTGAGAGAGAGAGAGAGAGAGAGAGAGAGAGAGAGAGAGAGAGAGAGAGAGAGACTGGGGCCAAGATCACCCAGCTGGCTTCATGCCCAAGGCAGGAATAGAACTCACTGTCTCCCAGTTTCTAGCCTAGTGCCTTTAACCACTACACTAAACCGGCCCACATAGTAAGCATACACAAATGTACATATTATGTATCCTCCCATATAAGATCATATACGGAAACAACCCAAACACTTGACAACCACTATTTCTATCAAGTCCTCTTAAACCTGTCAACAGTAAATTAAACCTCAGCACACAACCTTTGGACCTGGCAGGCTAATCAGATCTGAATGACCTGTGATGTTCTTTGCAAGTGTTGCCCAGGTGACTTGAAGCTGCCCATTCAGGTACACTGAACCAACCAGTTTGATAAGTGATGCTTCCTAACACAGGAGGAAGTCCTCTTTTTATGCTGTTCCATGATATCTGTCTAAGGTTGTTTCCCCATCAGCAATGGAAAAATCTGTTCTTCTGTTTTGGATCTTTTGTAGATGTCTTTGAATTCTTTGTAATTTCTGAGTTTATTTATTTGTTTTCTTGTTCTATTTATTTATATTCTGCCTTTGTGATTTAAGGGTTGTCTGTTTCTGTGTTCATGTTTTGTCTATGTTTATATTTGTAATTCTTATAAAATCAATACTCTTCATTACATTACATCATTATATGGGTTTATCAGCTGCCTGAGATGTGAGTGAGCATCCTTGCAGATTGTGACTTTCCAAAGATGGATAGTTAGGCAGAACAGTTTTAGAACAGCTCCTGACCTGTCTGATTACCAGAAGCTCTAATTGTTGATCAACATTTAGTTGCACTTTGTATCTTGCCCTTCTAGGACAGATGCACAGTTCTGGATAAGATAAATTACAAGGTAAAGAAAACAGGAGTTCCAAAGATGTCATAAACGTTCCAAGAAAATGAAAACCAGCTTGGTGGGGCTAGGGAAGCATATAAGAGAAAGAATTGTCCAACATGTTTAAAAGGTTTACTTTATTGAACCAGAATTATTCATTTGCTTCTAATTTAAAGCTAGCTTGCTGAAGATTGCAGCATTATAATTAACAATAATCATTCAGTACCTCCACCCCAGTCAGTATCACCAGCCTACTTGACTCTCTGTTTTCCAAAGACTGCTGACTTGCTTTGGTTCAAAGTTGACTCCCACAGTTTATTATGAGATGTAATTACCACTGACAGATTACACCTGTAGCAATTGGAACTTATTATGCACATCACTTTTGTATCAAATTGCATCGTATGATCTCAGGACTGTAAACAAATAAAGCATTTTTCCCTAGTGAAAATTCAAGTCCTGAAAACAAAGTGTTCTACTTAATTAGTACTGAATCTCAAGCAATTTTGGCATTACATATTTTACATTTTCATTAAAACAGGTCTAATAGTTTCTAACAGCATTCATAGTAAATAAAGTCAGTGTTTATTGTATTGCTAACCCATGGATGGATATAAGGAACGGTTGCTGGAATTGGGTATGTCTAGTTTTAAAGACCAGGAGCTGACTGTGGCTCAGATCATGACCTTCTTGTTGCAAAATTTAGGCTTAAATTGAAGAAAGTAGGGAAAAACACTAGGCCACTCAGGTATGAACTAAATCATATCCCTGATGAATATACAGTAGAGGTGACAAATAGATTTAAGGAATTAGATCTGATAGACAGAGTGCCTGAAGAATTATGGACAGAGGTTCACAACATTATACAAGAGGTAGCAACTAAAACTATTCCAAAGAAAAAGAAATGCAAGAAAGCAAAATGGCTGTCTGAGGAAGCTTTGCAAATAGCTGAGGAAAAAAGGGAAGCGAAAGGCAAGGGAGAAAGAGAAAGATACACCCAATTGAATGCAGAATTCCAGAGAATAGCTAGAAGAGATAAGAATGCCCTCTTAAATGAACAGTGCAAAGAAATAGAAGAAAACAATAGAATAGGGAGAACCAGAGATCTCTGGTTGGAGATATGAAGAGAATGTTTCATGCAAAGATGGGCATGATAAAGGACCAAAATGGCAGGGACCTAACAAAGGCAGAAGAAATTAAGAAGAGGTGGCAAAATTACACAGAAGAATTATACAAGAACGAGCTTAATGTCCCTGATAACCACGATGGAGTGGTCACTGACCTCGAGCCAGACATCCTAGAATGTGAAGTAAAATGGGCCTTAGGAAATCTGAGCAACAACAAAGCTAGTGGAGATGACAGTATTCCAGCTGAGCTATTCAAAATCTTAAAAGACGATGTAGTAAAAGTGCTACACTCAATTTGCCAGCAAATTTGGAAAACTCAACAGTGGCCACAGGATTGGAAAAGGTCAGTTTACATCCCAATTCCAAAGAAAGGCAATCCCAAAGAACATTCAAACTATCGCATCGTTGCACTCATTTCACATGCAAGTAAAGTTATGCTTAAAATCTTACAAGCTAGACTCCAGCAGTATGTGGATGGAGAACTTCCAGAAGTACAGGCAGGATTTCGAAGAGGCAGAGGAACTAGAGATCAAATTGCCAACATATGCTGGATCATGGAGAAAGCTAGGGAGTTCCAGAAAAACATCTACTTCTGCTTCATTGACTATGCTAAAGCCTTTGATTGTGTGGATCATAACAAATTGTGGCAAGTTCTTAAAAAGATGGGAATACCAGACCATTTTATTTGTCTCTTGAGAAACCTATATGCGGGTCAAGAAGCAACAGTGACAGTGCCGCAAACATATTCCCCAATTTAGGGCAGTTCAATAGATATTGATATTGTTTTTTTATATGGACTTCTTGCAACATAATTATATCTAAATTCATCTTATACAATTTGTTCAAAAACTTTTTCCTTTTTGTTGGAGAGTTGAGACCATTAACATTGATGGATATGGATTCAACACCTTTTTTCCCCTCCTTNTATCAACCCGCTTTCTTTCCACAGCCTGAACTGATATTTCCCTTTCCTGTCTCATCTCTCCCTCAGTTAGATCTTCCTCACAACCAAAATTCTCCCTATAAAACTCCTCTGCCTTCTCCACTGAATCTAAACGGAACCTTTTCTCCTGCCATGTGACAAGAATCCCTTCTGGTGTCAGCCATCTAAAATTGACATTTTTCCTTGTCAATTTAATAGTTATTTTTTGGTAGGGTCTCCTCAGGTCTCTCACTCTCTTTGGTACCTGTTTGAGAACAATCAATTGTCGCCCTCGGTACTCCAGTGCCTCATCTCTAGCCCGAAATAATATTTCATCTCTAACTGATTTTTTGGTAAATTTAACATGTACTTCTCTAGGAAGATTATTCCGTCTTGCATAGTTTGTATGTATTCTAAAAATTTCATCGATTTCACTGGCCATTTCTTCTCTATTGGACCCGAGCGCCCCCGCTAGTATATCCGCCATTATTGTGGGAAGATCTTCACCTTTCACCTCACATACATTTTGAAATCGTAAATATTGGGCAGCTTTGTCACGTTCAAGGGAAATTACTGTAGATTCTAGTTCTTTATTCGCCTGAACTAATCTTTCATTCATTTCATCCACCCTTCGCTCTTCTCTATCCATCCTGAAAGAAATAACTTTTCAAAGAACTTTGAGGCTTAATTACCTTAAAGAATCCTTTAATAGATTACATGATTCGGCACGAACAGAGGAAAGCCAAGAATTGAAACACCCCCCACCCTAGCTCTCGCGACAGAGCACAACTCCCTCCCTCCTTTCACAGAAGCTCCAATTAATTTGAAGTGTGGATCGTTCCCCCGTCTATTCTCTGTTATTGCGTTCTGCTGTTACTTTGATCTTGGCTGTGCTATGCTAAGATAATGTTATTATTCACAGGCATTCCTTCCCACTCATCTGGCTAGCAATGTCTGCTTTAATCCTTGAAGTGATATGTAGGCTAAATAAGACATGTTTGCTTCTTCACATATGTCGAGCAACAACATCCAATGTTAGCAGACTTGACAACAAGATGATGAGCCTCCTGCCCACTGCTCCACCCACAGAGACCCTCTGGATCTCCCCTAACCCTGCCCGGCCCCCACAGGCATCCCTCCTCAGGAGCAACATCAAGGTGGCCACACCCACCCACACTGCCATGACTACCATAGCCACGCCCACTCGATGGCCACACCTGCCTGGCACTCGGCGATGCATAAGTGGGTTTCGGGTTGCAGTTTGGGCACTCGGTCTCTAAAAGGTTTGCCACCACTGCCATAAGGGGATGCTATGCATCTGTCAGAATCCAATTGTATTTCATCTCTAGTTATCGACTATGGGAAACCCCATTTCTGCCCTCTCTGGATTCGGTCATACTATAATAATAGAATAATATAGTAAATTGAACAATTATTAGAATAATGATTTGTCTGCATAACTGCAATAATGATGTGTCTGCATAATTGCTAGAACAATGATGTAATGCATAATCACTGGGAAAATTCACTGGGAAAGTTCTCTGTCAGTAATATGTGGCAACCTAATGCGCTCTGCACATGGATACTTTGTATGTAGCNGCTGGTCAGGTTACCTTGAACTGGAGCTGTCACGTCTCCGTCCAGCTATTCCACCGCTATACTTCGGCCAGCTGGAGCTGTCATTTCTTCGCGGCCGCCATTTGCGGCCGGCTTCTTCCTCCGCCCGACTTGCAAGGGCTTCACCCGAGTTCGCTGATCCCAACCGCCGTTAAGGATAGCTCCTCAGGACGCCTTGTTGCTCCCGGTCTCCCTCCAGGGAACCAGGGACCCCTAGGGATCTGTCAGGCGGTTGGGAACGGGTACAGATGCTCCAGAGAAACGTCCAGCACACCCGTTCTTCTTGACAGCTGACCCCGCCTCCTCCTTTTTTGTGGTGAGTTCAATCCATTAACATTTAAGGTTATTAACTTAACCATCCTTTGGTTTTTGGAGCTTTTGAATCAACCCTTGAAGATCCATTGTGACAGATCTTTTAGGCCTGGCTCCTCCCACTGGCTCCGAAGTAGTTGCAGATGTTTGGGGCATAGCCTCTTTCTGTTGCTCTCTTTCCTTACGCTTATGAGCCGCACGTGTCATTCTTTGGTCTTTTGGATCCTGTTTTGCCTCCAACACTTGTAAATTCTGAAAATCTACTGCAGATAGCGACATAGCTCCAGGTAATTCCACAATCAATTGTTCCACTCCTTCTTCTACTCCTCTAGCTGGTGATATAGAAGATGAATCAGCTTTCAACACCGTTGAATAGAAATTCTTTGCTTTCTGTACTGTATTAAGTATATAGTGATTGCCAGCGAACATAAAGACCAATCCAACTGGTATTTCCCATCTAAAGGGTATTTGCTGCTTCTTCAACTCTTGAGTCAGAAATGCAAACTCCTTTCTTTTTTTTTAAATCTTTGAAGGTATTTCTTTCAAAAGTATAATATCCTGAGCAGCAATCTGAAACTTCTGCTGGTAAAAGGCCTGTATAATTTCATTTCTACGTGTTTTTCTGGAAAAATAAACAACAACATCTCTGGGCTGTTTTCTCTGATGTGCGATCCATGAATTGACTCTAAATATTTTTTCAATCTCTCCATAGATAATTTCAGGGTCGCAGTCTAAAGCCAAGGCCAAGGCAGCTGTTACCTCTTCTCTCAGTTTCTCCTGTGCATTTTCCTGAAGGCCTCTAATCCTTATTGCATGTTCCATTTCTCTAAATTGTGCCATTACAATATCACTTTGAACAATCTCTATACTTTCTTCTACTTTTTCCATTCTCTCCTCCACCCCTTCCATTTTTTCTCCTACTTCCTCCACCCGGTTCTCTATACGATCCATATGAAAAGCAAAGCCCTGATAGATTTGAGACATATTCTCACACAGTTCATCATTCTTTTTAGCAAGCAGCTCTTCTGTCTCCACTCTTACTTGTTGTACAATTTGTTTAGACATCTGCATCTGCATCTGCATCAAAGAATCCTGTAAATCCTTTAAAGTAATATAAGGTGGGGAGGAGGGTGGAGGAGTTTTAGCTCTCTGTTGCATAGTCTGTACTGCTGGAGAGGAAACAGTTGATTTAAGTGCTGGAGGAGCTGCACCTCGTTTAGAAGCCATTCTGAAGTTTAAAATTTTTTTAATATACAGTCCAGAACAGTTAAAAGTCAAACAAATTGTCCTTTAATTTTTCTTATTTTTTGGAGATTTTTCCTTAATTTTTAAAGATTTTTTACAGCTTTAACAATGTAGCCATCCACAACCGGAAGGAAAGTAAAAGTGTCTCTTTAGAACAAAGAAGCGGCAAACCGCAGCCATTTTTTTTTCTCCAAAAAGTAACTTTCGATTTTCAATCCTTGAGAAGAGTACTTTAAAGTCTGAGTCAAAGTTTTAAGTTCTTTATAGAAAGTCCAAACTTCCTAGTTAGCTCTGTCTGTTAAAAATACTCACAATTTAATTCAGAAAAAATCAGAAGTGGAGATGGCGTCTGGCTTCGCTAGCAGCGAAGACGTCCCGATCTGCGGAGAAGCTCTGAGCTCCGGAGGAGTTCTCACCTTCGCCTCGCTGGGAGCACCCAGGGAGGCTAGGGAACTCGACTCCTACTCACGAGCAAGCTCTCCTTCTCTCCTTTGCCCGGAGAGAAGTTTCAAATCGCCAAACAGCTGGTACACGCTGTTTCGGCGATTCTTACGCAGTCCTGAACGGGAGGCTGTCAAAACAACCCCCTTCGGCAGCCGCCGAGCCACCGGAAGTCCGAGTTACAAAGCATCTTAATTCAGGTTCCGGAATAGTAAAAACAATAATATTCTTTATGTCTGCTCTAAAAATACCAGCATACTAGTGGATTGCATCCTTGCATGTAAAAGTTATTGTTGCTTCTCTATGTCCTGTTTGGATGAAGTGGAAAAAGCTCGTTCTAAAAATGCTATTGGATTTGTTTGCCAGCCAACGTTTAAAGTAAAGGAAAAGAGTTAAAATTGGGTGCAGCCTCCCTACCCAAAACATTTCTGCCTACTACATCGCATTGCCAGAATTCTTGCATGTTTAAAGACTGTTTCTAAAGATCAGAGGAGCGTTGGGCAGCTACCCCCCTTGTTCTTTGCCTGAAACTCAGTACCATGAAGCAAACAGGAAGGAAGGGGGAGGAGGCCAGAGATGTTTGTGTGTGTTGAAGGAGATTAGCATTCCAGATTGTATTTGCTTGGTAAGCAAGGGAAAGAAACATTGTTCGTTTGTGAGATTTCTAACCATTTATTTGGAAGAAGTTAACTAAAGGAGAGAGGCTTTGAATGGCAATGAAATCCCTTGTTTGAAAAACCTCCACTGCTTTGTTTTAAAAGATCTTTCAGAGCAAATCAGCCCAATCCCCTCCCCCCGCCGCCTGTAAGCTCAGCATTGCTTGAAACAAGCATTTGCCCTATGCTGGCCCGATCAACCAGGACAAGGGTCATAAATCCATTAGTTGCTAGGAGAACCAATTTGTTGTCATGGTAACCAAGCATCTGGTGGAACAAACTGAATCACTTCCCCCTCCCTTGGAATTAAAGGAATTTGTTTCAAGACAAACCCATCTCAAGCATAGACAATGCAGTACCCCCCACCTCAGTAGCTGATCTGCAAAGAGCAGGCTTGCACCAACCCAAGAAAATAGCACCCCCCAGAGGTGAAAGAAGGAACTTCACTGAAATCTCTAACCATGCAGAGTGTGCCCCTGGTGGTCAAAGAGCAAAGTTCACTGAATTCATCCAAAGTATCCAGCACCCCCTAGTGGGCAAAGAGTGAAGTTCACCTGAAGTAATCACTAAGGCAAGCAGTGACCCCTAGTGGTGTCTCTGCTGAGGGCAAATTAAGGAGAAAAAAGCAGCAAATTAACCTTGCTTATTATCACAAAGTCATAACAGCCAGGTGGAAATTTACGAGGGAGCCAGTCAGAGCTCAGTAATCTCCAGGTGGCTAACAACGTGCAACGTGGTTTTAAGAAGACAGAATTTGGCTGGCTTTTTCTCCAAGCGCCCTCTAGTGGTTAAAGAAGGAAGTTCACGGCAGCCTTTAATCATGCACAGAGAGAGCACCCTAGTGGTCAAAGGGTGAACTTTGCTGAAGTACCCACGCACGCAGGAGAGCGCCCCCAGTGGTGCCTCCCCCCACAGACAGCACCCCGGTGGCTGATCTGCAAGCGGAGACCCCTAGTGGTCAAAGGGTGAACTTTGCTGAAGTACCCACAAATGCAAGCAGCACCCCTGGTGGCCAAAGAGGGAATTTCCCTGAAGTGCCCACGCAAATAGAGAGACCCCTAGTGGTCAAAAAGTGAACTTCGCTGAAGCACTCACTCACGCAGTGTACCCTGGCAGCCAAGGAAGGAATTTCCCTGAAGTGGCTACCCAGACAGCGACCCCTAGTGGTCAAAGTGCAAAGTTCACTGAATTCGTTTCAAAATAGCTAGGAAGTGTACTGAGCCTGTCCTAGCCATGGCGGAGTGTCTCCTTGATTTAGAAGACTGGGTTCAACCAACCAGCCTAGATGAGCCGCCCCAATCAGGCGGCCAAGGAGAAATGCTGCAACCAGTTAATCTTGACCTGTACATGGAGGCTGATGTCCAAGCCTCAGTGAGGCCAAAGACATCTCAGATACACTATGACCTGAGGCAACAAAGAAAGCCTATAGAAGTCATGCAGTCGAGCCTGATGGAAAAATGGAATGAATTCTATAGACGTCATGAAAGATACTGGGAGAAGTTACAGAAACTCTACCAAGCACCTAAAGAGGAGATCTCCCCAGAGCATGCGTTCTCATTAGAAGCAGATAGGGAAGAAGCTTTCCTACAATGGACAGACTCCGAACACCATCTCGAAGGGATACAGACACAAGTAGGAGACCCAACACTTGATGGCAGGATGCAAAGCCTCAAGCTAAAAAACAAGGAATGTAAAAGGTTTCTGGAGAGTATAGACCACCTCCCGGAGACCGAGCCTTACACAAAAGTCATACCTACCAGGAGAGCCGAGTCTGAAGTTTCCCGTCATTCACATGCTCCATCCCAGCACTCACATGTGGCCCCCTCTCACGCCTCTGAAAAGGCTTCACCCTTTCGCCATATCTCACCACGATCCCAGGCGCATTCCAGCATGTCACAACAATCTCACGTCACAGGCACCTCCCGCCATTCAAAAGCATCTTCTCGTCATAGCCAAGCATCCCAAGTTTCAAGGGCAGAGAGCTTTGCTATTGAAGCAGATATCGAAGCTGAAGCAGCCAATGCAGTCTTTCGCATGTTAGAAGCAGAGCAACTGCAAAAGGAAGAATTGGCAAAGATAGAGGCTGACGCAGCTCAAATGAAGGCCAAACGAAAAGGCTGAAGCAGCGCAGATGGAGGCCAAACAGGAAGCCAAAGCAGCTCAAATAGAGGCCAAACTAAAGGCTGCTCAAGACAAGCTTGAGCTCATACAGAGCCGTCGAGAAGTGGCACAAAAAACAGCAAGAGCGGAAGCCCTTAAAAAGAAACTCCAACAAGCCACCTTTCGTGCAATTTGGAACAACTGGAGATTGAGAATCAGCATAGCCTCATGCAGGCCTACATTGATAACCAGTGTGCATCTCAACATAGGCAGGCAGGAACATTGTGGCTACCCACAAGTTCCCCAAGATCAAGTAGACAAGAAGAAGAATCTCGACCACCAGCCGTGCCAACCGACGAGGGAGCCGGCAACGCACCACCTGAACGATGAGAACCCCCCCAAGTGAGCACACAAGAAGTCAGAACTCCTTAGCTTAATGTTAAGGCAGAGGAATTCAGGCCAGACCTTCAAGGTTCCTCATCCGTGCACTGGAAGTTAACCCCAACAAGAAGTTTTCTGATGAAAAATGCCAGCTGTCTGTGCCACGTTTCCCTGCTCTTGGATACAATGTTTATGAGGTACAACAAAAAGCCACTGATCGTGCTCCAGATGAACTCAACACTGTACCAACCCAGCATGACGGCAAACCCTGCACAGCACCATCAGATCCTCCAACACCCTGGGGAAGAAAATTGGACTTAGGAGAGTACAAGGTAGGCTTCAAATGCTGTGAGTCTCCGGAAGACGTGGCCAAAGCTGGCAATGCTAAGGGGAAGTGTCACCCGAGCAAGAGTGACAAGCACCCGGAAGCCCTGCATCCAGACTCTGGACAGCTACAGCAAGCAGCTTCTACTCCTCCTTCACCTGAGGAGCCCCATTACGGTTCCAAAGAGCGCCCAGAGAGTGACCACCAAGGTCAACTGCACATTAGTGTGTAATGACCCACCATTCCCCAGTGAACCTCCAAATGAAGATACGTCTTTCACAACCTGCTCTGTGCCACAGAGCATGGCGGGGAGGAAAGCCACTGGACTCCGCACCCAGCCATTAGATGGGAGCTCACGGTTCCCAAATCTTGGATTGGTCATCCCAGGAACGTTCTGTGTCGACCAGCTCCCCCCAATTGCGTTACAGTTCCTAAGTCCTGAAGACGAAAGCTTGGCTCCATTGAGAGTAAATGCCACTGACACCTTTGCCTACCATGGAATGGTCAGAGGCCCAACAAGCTCCTCAACTGCCTTTGAGATGGAACCTGAATGGGTCATCCCAGGAACGGTCTGTGTTGACCAACCGCAAACTCCAACCCAGGTGAATAACTCAACAACCTCCATTCTCAGTAATGGAAGAGCACCTCACCTAAAACCACGCCAAGAACACTTCTCACATGTGACAATCAAACCCGTTTTGGAAGCAACAGTGTTCCAAACCAGTGAAAATCACAATGACTCAGCCTTGTCCATAGTGGACAAACAATTTCTGCAGCTACGTGCGTTCTCCCAGACCCAGAGCACATTGGGACAGGCCGCATCTGCCAGAACAGAAACAAGACTGGGAGTCGTGGAGTACACTCCTAAGTTGTCTCCAAAGCATACACGTGCAACGCATGTATGTCTCCAGCTCACCCGCCACTGTACAAAAGAAAAAATTGTATGCTTTCTCAGATGTGTCAATGAAGGTGAATGCAGCCATAAGATACATCACAGTCTACAGCAGGGAGAGCCACATTTACATCGTTTTCACCACTGGAAAAGCAAAACTAACAATACAACAAGGCCACACCATACCAAGTTTAGAACTCTGTGGTACCATATTGGCCACAAAACTCACCAACCTGACAACGAAAATGATAGGCCTTGAGCTACAGTTCACCACCTTCTACACAGACAGCAACGTGATGTCAAGCTACCTCTGCAACCAAAGCAGACACTTCTATGTCTATGTAGGCAATAGAGTAGAAAAGATTAAAACATCTTTAAGCCCTGAACAATGGCAACATGTGCCAAAAGATAAGAATCTTGTGGACCAAGCTAAGTGGCCCACCCTTGCGACATAGTTGACAGAATTGATCTGGCTAAAAGGTCCTGAGTTCTTGGCTTGTACAGACAGCCTGATGCCACAGAGACCAAAACGCTATATGCTTCTAGCTTTAGATCAACATGCCAACGTTCAACCTCAGGCAACCAGTAAATTTCTCAGACAGGATGAGAAAATGACCGTCCAGACCATCTGCTTGTCCTCAATGGGCAAAGAGACAGAGAAACCACCTTCTAGCCAATTCCTAGAACCAGCCCGCTTCGAACGCTCCTCTAAATGGAGACCCCTGAGATTGGGCATAGTATTGATCGTCCTGATCACTTGTCTTAGCATCCAAAGAACTAACTTTGTAGGAGTCTGCAAGGACTTACAGACTATTGAAGGTATTTGTTATGACCCAGTGGTTGACAAATGCCTGAAGGCCAAAAATCACTCTCCCCATGCATCCCACATGGGAGAAACGTGGGAGTGCATGATTGGCGTATCCCGCAAAATCATGGTCTCTATGTCGACAAAGACACCCACACCCACACATGAGGTCCTCACTACCATCATGACAACAGTAGCAGCCATCATCAACACTCCACCAGTGGTTCCAGCTCCTTTGGTTCCTGAGTATCCTGTGGTTCTAGCTCCTCCTGTTTCTGAATTTCCTGTGGTTCCAGCTCCTTTGGTTCCTGAGTATCCTGTGGTTCCAGTTCCTGCTGTTCCTGAGTTTCCTGTGGGTCCAGCTTCTTCTGTTCCTGAGTTTCCTGTGGTTCTGGCTTCTTCTGTTCCTGAGTATCCTGTGGATCCAGGTTCCTTTGTTCCTGAAAATTTTTGGGTTCCGGATCTCCTAACCTTCCGCCGCGCCCTCAAGACATGGCTTTTTCAACAAGCGGGACTGACCTAGGGTGAATTTTAAATAGGGAATAATTTTTAAAAATTTTCAAAGATTTTAAATATGACACAGCTATTAATATATTTGCTTTTTAATTGGTTTTATAGGGGAAATGTTTTTTGTTTTGTTTTTTAACATGCTGTGAGCCGCCCTGAGTCCCTCTGGGGAGAAGGGCGGCATAGAAGTTTATGTTTAAATTAAATTAAATTAAATTCTGATCCAGAAGTTCCTTTGGTTCCAGTTTTTCCTACAGAAAGGAGACCTTGTCTTGCTGAGAGATAAGGATGCATACCAGAACTATTGGCCCATGGGACTCGTGCACCGGGCCCCACCCAGTTCTGATGGACTAGTTCGCCAAGTGAGGTCCAGATCGTGAAGCCACATGAATCAGATCGTGACTCAAAGACTCCCGTGAAAAAGCTTTACACCAGGCCAATCACCGATCTGGTCCTACTGCTGACAAAAACCGAACTGGAACATTGAACCTCAAGCTATGTATTTGTGTTTACCTCATGATTGCATTGTTTGATGTAGCACTTGTTTATTTTGTTATCGTTGTGCATGTTTTGTATTTACCTAATAGTTATGCATGTTTTGATACCATGTTTTACCTATTTTAGTTAATAGTCAGTTAGCAATAAGAATTGCATGCGTTACTGCTACGTTTTTTGAATATTCTAGTTCAGACATGTCCAAAGTCCGGCCCGCGGGCCATTTGCGGCCTGAGATCCGGTTTAATACGGCCCTCTAACAGCCCTCCCTGCTCTATGTAAATGCGGCCCTCCCACGGCCCTCCGGCAAGTCCCATGAGAGAGAGAGAGAGAGAGAGAGAGAGACAGAGGCACTTGCACTTGCACTTCTCTCTCTCTCTCTCTCTCTCTCTCTCATGGGACTTGCCCCCTCACAGGGCTCCTCATTGGCCCTGCGCCCGGGTGCCCCGCCCCCTGGGAGAAGGGTGGCCAGGAAGTTCCTTTCCCGGGCTGGCCCCATCCCAGGCGCACGTGGCTGGGGAGCCATGCGGGGAAGCCCCGGGATCCCCGCTGGGAGCAACCCCCCGGGAGCCTTTGCTGAGTGGGCCAGCCCTCCCGTAAGCTGCAGCCCCGAGAGAGAGCAGCCCCTGCGATGTCCAGCCGGCACAACCGTTGGCCAAGCAGCAGCAGAGCCGGAGATGGAAGGTCAGTGGCAGGGGGGAGGGAGCTCTGAGTCTGCAGAGCACTGCCGCGAAGCGGCCGCAGGGTGGGTGGCACCCCCCCCAGCTTACCTGTACCAGGCAGCAGTCCTGGCTGGGGCATTGCTTCCTGGCCTGTCCCCAGGCCGCTCCCTGCGCAGCCGAGCTGGCCACGTGTCTCCCCGGGCTGGGCCGCGCGACAGTCCTTGCTGGGGTGGTGGCCGGCGGGGGCATCGCTCCCTGGGCCGTCCCCAGGCCACTCCCTGCCTGGGCAGCCGAGCCGGCCAAGCATCTCCCCGAGCCAGTCCGTGGTGCCCTGGGCACCTTCTGCTGCCTCCTGCCCCCCCACACGCTTGGCCATCCCAGGACCTCCACCCATTTTCCCATGCCCGGAGCAGGAGAGGAAGTGCTGCTTTCTGGGCATTGAAAGGGGCTTACCCCTCCCAGCCCCCCGTCCACCGGGGCGACGGCGCTCCTCTGGACCGGGGCTGTGCAAATCGCAGCCTGCAGGATTTGGCCCTGGAAAGGCCGGACTGGCCAGCCAGCCGGGGAGGCCAAGCAGCCCCAGCGAGGGAGCCGCTCCCGCCCTGTGGCCGGCTGGCCAGGAATCCCATCCGGCTCGGCGGGAAGCTCGGGGGCTGCCTGAGTGCCACAGGGGTGTCCACCTCAGCCGCTTCTGGCAGGCCCGCTAATTGTGGGCTCCCTGCTGGCTTCCTCCGTGAGCCAGGCATCCGGGACTCCACGGAGCTGCCCCTAATTGCGCCCCGCGAGGGCTCGCCTGAGCCCTGGCCTGATCTCCAAAACGCAGCTTGCCCGAATTCTTTCTGCCTCCTGGGGGAAGTTGCGCTTCGTGGCCCAATTATTGTGGGCATCCTTGTTGTTGAGAGAGAGAGAGAGAGAGAGAGAGAGAGAGAGAGAGAGAGAGAGAGAGAGAGAGAGAGAGAGAGAGAGAGAATAAAGAGAAAGAGAGAGAGAGGAAAGAGAGAAAGAGAGGGAGAGGAAAAAGAGGAAAGAAAGAGAAAGAAGGAGAAAAGAGAAAGTATGCCATTTGCAATTAACTTGGCATAAAATAATTCATTTGCATTTAATTGTAATGGTTCAAAGAATGTTCAGAAAAATGTTCGGCCCTCCAGCACGTTCACTTCATCCAATCTGGCCCTCTTTGAAAAAAGTTTGGACACCCCTGTTCTAGTTAGTTAGTAGTGGAAATTTATATTTCCAAGTGGGGAGTGTGCTGGATCAGCCAGTTAGATGAGAACTGGCATTTAAAGGGTTAGATGCTGTTTCCTTAAGAGATGGCTTATGGGTAATGTAGTTTTAGCTGTTCAGTGAATCCTATGTTTAACAAGTCAGTGGGAGGGGCTACTAAGTTCATCACAGGATATCCTGTCTACGTGCCAGCTTGTGAAGGGATGCCTTTGTCTGAAATGAGCATGGGGATGCATGCAGACAGACATCGTCTATAACCATGCTAGAGCTGATATGGAGGAATTATTGTTTTTACCTACGTAAAATGGACAAATGTACAGCATCTGGAAGCATCTTCAGAATTGTGAGTTCTGTTAAGGATTCCCGGAATAAATATTTGTTTAAAACCATTTTTGTTGAGTTGACTGCCTGGACTTGAGTTACAAAGCATCTTAATTCAGGTTCCGGAATAGGGGGAGGGTATTTTGAAATTGTTAATGAGAGAAAGAAGTGGTATTTTTCTTTAAAACATTATGCAACCGTCTAGCAAATGATAGAAAATATGAAGAAGCTTATGGCAGAAACCGAAGATCCTCCAGAACTGATCCTGAAGTATGATGCAATTAGTCAAAAAAATCAAAAGCAGAGAAGCCCCTTTGACCATGTCTATAATATTATTTCCAAGAACTCGGGTCCCCTTGTATAAAACTGTACCATGATCATCCCAACCCAAAATATCCCGATGCTGTCTCATTTTGTTCAACAAAAGTTCAGCATTTTTCTGGCAACATGTGCTCACTCCATCTAATATCTCCTGTGTTGTTGAGTCATGCGGTAGGGGTTGCACAGATGGTTCCAATAATGGGGCTGTCTAGTCTTCTGGTGGATGACTTATTTTGTCTGGTCAGCCTTAGAAATCTCTGTAGCACCTAACTGTAGAGCTTTATCTTGATGTCCTCACTTAGATCCAATCTCTGAAGAATGGACCGCATGTCATCATCTAACTGGCTAGCTACAGTAGTCCCTATCATAGGAGTCCTGCCTTGTACTGCTCCATCTGAAGCGTGACACCAAATACATTTTCTCAGCATTCTCCATGTTTACCTAATAGGTTAGTCAGCAATAGTATAGCAGCCCCTAGTAATGGACTGATACCATCCCCATTGAAGAATAATCTGTTTCTTCTTTTTGAGTGAGAGTTTTCTATCGCTCAGCTTTTTAATACAATCTTTCTTTTTCTTTAAATTCTGGTATTGTGAAGGCTTCAGAGGCTTTTAGGAGAAAAAATGCCTGAAGGTCCTTTTAAGTGTTTCGTTACTCAGACACATGACAGGCTATTTCAGCTATTGCCTCTACCAGGTCATTATTAGCATTGCATAATATAGCTTTTCTCTGTTTTGATCTGGCCTTTACTAAGATTTTTAAAAATCCCCAATTTCTGCTCACCCTCTCAGACATCCTGGATGAACTGACACACAGCCATTAAAGCTGCTACTTTTTACCCTTTTTTATCTTGTAAACTACTGGCCAATCAGGCGGAAAAAGGCCTGTTCTCAACCTAAAGGTTTTTTTAGGCTGCCAGATCAATCAAAAGATAACCATGGGGCTTGCTAGTGGCATCTTGGAATACTTCTAAAAAGTACCAGGTGTTAGTTGTGTACATTTGCTGTGCCAGTGTGACAATTTGCATCTGGTCATGGGGGCATCAGAATAACACCAAATATTTAGCATTCAGAGCTATTGTTCTTATTTTCTTACCTTGAAAAAACATGCTTTGAAGTATGAGAATAGTGCTGAGATTTCTGTGATGAACATACTGTGTAAAGGCCTTCTCTATTTGCTCACTGTCACTGGCAGAAGCCATGAGGTCATCTACCACTGCTAAATTGATTTGATTCAGAGGAAACAAGCCAGTATCTTCAAAAGAGCTTGGAAGTCCCTCCATAAACTTAATATTAGTAAATTTATAAAGCAACTCTTTGTAGAAAGATTGCCAACAGTTATACAACATACAATATTTTGAGGCATTTGAGATAATACAGACTCACCATGTTCTAACATTTGCCTTATAAAATAAGATTTTCCAGAATTGGACGTCCCACTTATAATACAAAAGAAAGGATGTACAAACTGTGCACTGTTTTCATCGTGCTTAATAACTATAAGATAGTGTATAATAATCTTCATGTCAAGTTCCGGCTGAGAAGCCCAACAAAGCAAAACACCAGAGTCATTGGAATCTCTAATGTAAATTTTATTAGGCATTAGCAAACTGGTAAGATAGAAAGGAAGCTAGCTCTGAGAAAATGGCAGGAAGCAGATAATTAAAAGAGTGAAACTTTCCCTCCCCTCTCTGACAGTTCAGGTCACATTGTCCAATATATCTTCCAGTAATTATTATGAGAAGAAACTGTAGTTCACCAAAATAACTCTTTAACTGCTTCGGCTCTCACATTGATAAGGAACACCTGTAGATCCAAAACTCTCCCCTCTCCCCCCCCCCAACTGTTGGCAAGCTAGAAGCATACAGTGGTCCTAAAGACAGTAGGTTTCACAGCTTGACAGGCTGCTCTCTACAAAGGAAAGGTAACCTGGAAAACAAAAAGGAATAAACATCAGTGCTTGCTAATCTTTCCCTTGTACTGGTCTCAGCTTCTAGGGGTATTTTGTGTGGAATCATTTTACCAAATGATCCACTTTTATGTACTGTGCTTTTACCTATCTAAATTCTGACATCGAATAACCCTCTCATTGGATTAAGTACTGCAACTTCCCTTTGTGGATTCTGGAATCAAGGATTTGCTTAACCTCATAATGCATTTCCCCTTCTACCAATATTGGGGTGGGGGGGGTCTGTCCCTACTGGTCTCAGTGTGGATTCCTTGTATGGCTTCACTAAGCTTCAATGGAATATTGGGTGCACTTTACCCAACAACCTTGGTAGTCAAAGCTCTACTGTCACTGGGTTAATGACTTTTACAATGGGGGAAGGACCTATGTACTTTGGCCTTAACTTCTTGCAACTTTGTCTCAGCTTAAGATACTTTGTAAACAGATACACTTTATCTCCTACATGGAACATCTTCTGGGGAGCTTGTTTCTTGTCTGCCTGTTTTTTCTGACTTTCGGCTACCTTAGCTAAAGCCTTTCTTCACATTGCTCCAAACCCATTGGAACAAACCCACCCAATCACTTATGGTGCTCGAGGATGGAGGCTCCTGTGGGCACTCTGGTATTGGCATGAATTCCACCCCTGTGGCTAACTTAAATGGAGTGAAACCAGTACTGCTGTGTACTGAATTGTTATACACCACCTCTGCAAACAGTAACTCTGCCCAGTTTGTTTGCTGGTAGTTGACATAGCAGTGCAGGTACTGCTCCACTATGGCATTAGCTCATTCTGCAGATCCATTCGTACCCAGATGAAAAGCAGAACTGACCCCCTGGGAGGATCTAATCATCCTCACAAACTTCCTCCAGAACTTAGCAATAAACCCGACCCCACGATTTGATATGATGCACTTAGGCGGTCCATGCAGTCGGTAGATGAGTTGCAAAAACATTTCTCTTAGTTTCTGGGCCGAGGGGAAACCAGCACAGGCAACGAAGTGGGCTTGCTTGGAAAACAGGTCTATCACAGTCCAAATCATGGTGTTTTCCTCACTTTCCAGTAGCTCCACTATAAAGTCCATGGCTATCTCCTCCCAGGGTCTTGGTCAGGTCAGCTACCTGCTGCAGCAGCCCTGGACTCTTCCCTGGTAGTCTTTTGTTGGCTGCACAAACAGCAGAGCTCCCACATAGTTCTCAATGTCTTTTTTCATCTTTGGCCACCAGAACTGATGATTAGCAAGATGCAGTGTATTTAGGAACCCAAAGTGGCCTGCCTGCTTGGCATCGTGGCTGTCATGGTTCTGACAGAGACAAATAAAGCAGAACTCCGAGGCTTGCAAATTCCTCAAAGAACATGTTTATTAGTTACAAAGGATCGGCACAGTCAAGAGTGAAACCAAGTAACAATTTTCCAATACAAAGTTAAATGTCTCAGCCATAAAACTATGAAAGCAACTCCAATATGATTATTTGGCGGGTTTTTTATACAATGCCCAGTCCCTAGTCTCGGGAGCAGCCGATGACCTTGGTTCCCATGGGACAAAAGATTATTTTGACTAATGAAACACCTGGGCAACCCTCCTCCCTCCTTTCTATGTGGCAACCTAGAATGAGAAGGAAAATGGCTGCAGCCATGCCCATTTGAAGAGCTGACAGTGGCTGCATTGCAGGACTTGTAGTCACAGCTGGTCTAGGACATACAATTTGTTCCCCTTCCACGCAAACCCTCCCTCATGGTCAACTTGTTCTGATGAGCTACAAACCATGCGTCGGTTTGCAGCTCTTGCTTCTGCTGATGTGCAAATGCATCGGTAGGGAGTGAGTTCCTCTTTTTCTCCTGCCATCTGGTTGTCACTTGCACTGCTTGCTGCCTATTGGGAATGACAGAACTAATCCCCTCCTGCCAAGTGCTTTTGTATTGGGGCATGTGGGACAGGGCATCAGCCAGGAAGTTCTTCCCTTCTGGAATGTATTTCAGTTCAAAATCAAATCTTTTGAAATATTGCGCCCATCTGACTTGCTTAGGAGAAAGTTTGCAGAGGGTGTTCAGGGCTTCTAAGATTTTATGATCAGCTCACACTTCAAAGTTTCCCTCCAGGAACTGCCTCCAAGTTAGTAGTGCCCACCACACTGCAAAAGCCTCTTTCTGACACACCACCCATCGCCGTTCTGTTTCATTTAGTTTGTGAGATGTGTATGCACACTGCTGTACGTTTCCCTCCCCATTACGCTGGTGGAGGATGGCTCCCACAGCCACATCTCTGGCATCTGCCTAGATCACAAAAGGCTCTTCAGGGTTTTGATGTTTTAGTATTGGTTCAGTGGCAAATAGCCCCTTCAGTCTTTCAAATGCCTCTTGGCACTCCATTGTCCAGTTCAAGGGCAGATTTGGCCAGGGCTTCTCCCCCCACTTTCCAGTTTTTAAGAACTCAGTGATCAGTAAGGCAATCGTGGTGAAAGAGGGGATGAAATGTCTGTAAAAAATTGCAAACCCCAGGAAAATCTGCAGCTGGTTGTGGGTACAAGGGGCTTGCCATTCCAGGAAGGAATTCATTTTCCCTGGGTCCATCTCTATCCCCTCACACGATATACGGTAGCCCAAGTAGTCCAGTTTAGATTTGTGAAACTCACATTTTGACAGTTTGGTGTACAACTTAGCATCCAATAGCTTTTTCAACACCTGTCATATGAGCTTCACGTGCTCATCCATGGTTTCAGTGTAAATGAGGAAATCATCAAGATAAATTAGAACCTTATAAAGATGCTCATGCAGCACCTCGTTTATGAGTTGCATGAACACAGCAGGGGGCCCTTGTAGTCCAAACGGCATCACTTTGAATTGGTAGCTACCAAGGGGGCAGTTGAAGGCTGTCTTCCACTCATCACCTTCCTTAATTCTCACTCAATAATATGCCTCCCTCAGGTCTAATTTCATGAATATTTTCCCTTTGGCTAAATGTCCTAGCACAGTGGTGGCGAACCTATGGCACGTGTGCCAGAGGTGGCACTCAGAGCCCTCTCTGTGGACACGCATGCTGCTGCTGCCAGCAGCTCATGCAGGTCCATTAGACCACCATGGCGGCCTGAGGCAGGGCCAACGTGTGTCAGGTGTGTGAGGAGAACAGGTTCCATGCGCGGGTCAAGGACAAAATCTGTGAGGGGACCAAGATGACTAGCAGCGACCTGCTCTCCAACCACAAACAAAGACAGATGGGACATAGTAGGTGCGTCTGGCGGTCTAAATCATGGGCCTCCCCCCTCCCCTACTCCGCCTGCTGCTGGAGGGCTGGCCCAGTATTGGCAAAGACGCAGAGTGCACTAGTTGAGGGGCTGGCAGGCTGTGGCTGCTGATGGACACCGTTGGCCCCCATGCACTCACTGTGTGCGGGGGCTGATGGTGTCAGCCCCCTGCCTTGCCTTGCCTTGCCTTGCCCTGCGGCAACGACACCCCCACTCTGCCCCACCTCACCCCATAGGATGATCCTCCTGCCCACTGCCCCACTCACCAGAGACCCCCTGGATCTCCCCCAACCCTGCCTGGCACCCACAGGCATCCCCCCATGAGCAATATCGAGGTGGCCACGCCCACCGCAGCCATGCCCACTCAGTCTGCTGTAACCACTGCAGTCATGCCCACCCAGTGGGCCACACCCCTCCCCCCTCCCCCCGAGGGCACCACAATGCTGATGTGGCCCTGGCACTTTGCAATAAATAAGTGGGTTTTAGGTTGCAGTTTGGGCACTCAGTATCTAAAAGGTTCGCTATCACTGTCCTAGCATGTCCTTCATGCTGTTAATCCCACAGAAATCAACACACAATCTCAATGACCTATCTTTTGTTTCCTTAAAGAGTACTGGTGCCACTACTCAAGATTTCGCCACCTGAATAAATCCTCTCGCTAAGTTCTTATCAATGTAGTCTCTCAGCTCCTTCATCTCCTTCAGAGTCATGGAATACATTTTTGGTTTGGGAAGTTTTGCCCTGGGCAGGATGTCAATAGCACAGTCCGTGGGGTAGTGAGGGGGCAGAATGACACATTCTTTCTCACTTAATGCCTCCATGAGTTCTCGATATTCCCTTGAGACAGACTACTGCTCCTCCCCCTCCTCCGATGCTCCCTTGCTGCACTCAGGGGTTTTCCTTGCCCCCTACCTTCTCAGATTGCTCCTTTCTCTTGTCAGGGGGGCTTGGGGCCTGCTTCCTCATAATCATTTGCTTTGAGACTTTCTCCCAATAGATCGGGGGCCCCCACTTGGCTAACCAAGCCAGGCCCAGGATCATATCCTCTGCCATTTGGGGGCAACCATAAAATGAATAGTCTCTTGGTGATCCTCCAACTCTAGCTGCACTGGCTCCGTCAGATGAGAAGTGGCCTTGCCTCCTATCAGCGTGCCATCAACCTGTTCAAACTTCACAGGTTTCTTGAGTTTCCTCATATGTAATTCTAGCCTCTGCATTGTGGCTTGACTAATTAGGCAACAGGAGCAGCCTAAGTCTATTGAGGGCCTTTATCATCCCCCTCGGCCCTGAGTGGGATGCCTTGATGTCTACCCTAACTTCAAGGTGGTTGATAGGTCCACTCACCAACAGGTCATCCTCTCCCTCACTCTTGCTATTATAAAGGATCATCGATGGTTCCTCTTCAGTCAGAATTCCATCCCCTTTACTCTCTGGGGGGGGGGGCGAGACCTCAACGTACTGGGTTGCTGCTCGCAATTTCTCCTTCACCTTCTTCTGTGGCTTTTTTGGCTTCAAGGGAGTCAGTGCCATGGGAGCCATCTGAGGGGTTGGTGCTGGACACATCACGGCCCAGTGACCCTCCTGTTCACAGCGAAAACACATGATGAGAGCGCGGTCGGATGGCCCTGTAGGAACCGGGGATGCTGCTACTGTCAGCTTTCTCCCTAAAGCGTGCCTCTCTTGGCATTTCTTTGGTAGCGGTCTGAAGCCCCCACAGTCCTTATACACTGCCAAGTCTAACTCCACCATGGTGAGTAGCTAGTACCAGTCACTAAGCCAGCTTGGGATCCCCCGGGCCAGACACATGTAAAATAAGTTGCAGCTCAGCCTCTCTTGGAAGAATTGGGCCAAGAGTTGCTCTGGCCAGTGCCTCAGCCTCCCTGCAACCCTCCTGAAGTCTCTAATGTATTTGGCCATGGTTCTACTCCCCTGCTTGACCTTCTGGACCTCCACCTCCACTCATTTGATCTGCACTGGGTCCCTGAGTCAGGCTTTGAGGCCACAGAGAAATGCGTCTGGATCTGCCAGTTTGGGGCACCTTTGTCATGGAGAATTGTCACCCATTCTGCTGCCTCCCCTTTGAGGTTGGCCACTATGACATCCACCTGGGCCTCGTCATCAGGGTAATCTTCTCCATGTTGGTCGAGATGGGCCCAGACTTGATTGAGGAAGAATGCCAGCTTCTCAGGTTTCCCATCAAATGTCCTCAGCAGTGGGGGTGGAGGTGGCCTTGGTGCTGGCCAGTGTCCAGCACCATATGGGTACATCCATGGGCAAACCCCATATCTGGGGGGAGGTGGTGGTAGCCAATCTGTCCCCACAGGCTGAGGAGCAGGTGCCGTTGTCATGCTATGAGTTCTCTGTCCCAGACTGTTACCAGGCTGGGAGGTAGCCCTGGCTGCAGGCTAACAGCTCTCCCAGCCCTCATGGCTACTGCTCCTGTTGAGTGCTGGGGTGAAAGGGCTGGTGCTGGTGCCAGGAGTGGAGCTGGGCTCCTCCGAAGTCTAGGATTCAGCCATGGGATCAGCTTTCCGCTGTGGAGCTCTAGACCAGGGCTTTTCAACCTTTTCACCGGTTGTACCACTTTTAGAATACGGCAACATTCGAGTACCACCAGACACCTAGCGAGGTGTCAAAAATGTGATGACCAAAAAAAAATAATGGAAAAAAGTGATAAAGTAAAGGTAGTCCTTGACTTACAACAGTTTGCTTAGTGACTGTTCAAAGTTACAACGGCACTGAAAAAAGTGACGTATGACCATTTTTCACACTTATGACCGTTGCAGCATCCCCAGGGTCATGTGATTTACATTTCAATACTTGGCAACTGATTTATATTTATGATGGTCACATTGTTCCAGGGTCATGTGATCGCCTTTTGCAATCTTCTGACAAGCAAAGTTAGTGGGGGAAACCAGATTCACTTAACCATGTTACTAATTTAATTTCTCTCTCCCTCTTTCTCTCTCTCTCTCTCTCCCTCTCTCTCTCTCCCTCTCTCTCTCCCCCCTCTCTCTATTTCTCTCTCTCTCCATCTTTCTTTCTCTCTCTCCCTGTCTCTCTCCCTTTCTCTCTCTCTCTCCCCCTCTCTCCCTCTCTCCCTTTCTTTCTCTCTCCCTCTCTCTTTCTCCCTCTCCCTCTCTCTTTCTCTCTCTTCCTCTCTCTCCCTCTCTTTTTCTCTCTCCCTCCCTCTCTCTCCCTCTTTCTCCCTCTTTCTGTCTCTCCCCCTCTCTCTATTTCTCTCTCTCCCTCTCTATTTCTCTCTCTCCCTCTTTCTTTCTCTCTCTCCCTTTCTTTCTCTCTCTCCCCCTCTCTCTTTCTCTCTCCCTCTCTTTCTCTCTCTCCCTCTCTCTCCCTCCCTCTCTCTCCCTTTCTTTCTCTCCCTCTTTCTCTCTCTCCCCCTCTCTCTTTCTCTCTCTCCCTCTCTCTCCCTCTCTTTCTCTCTCTTCCTCCCTCTCTCTCCCTCTTTCTCTCTCTCCCTCTCTCTTTCTCTCGCCCTTTCTTTGTCTCTCTCTCCCTCCCTCCCTCTCTATTTCTCTCTCCCTCTCTTTCTCCCTCTCTCTTTTTATCTCTCTTTCCCCCTCTCTTTCTCTCTCCCTCTCTCCCTCTCTTCCTTCTTCCCTCCCTCCCTCCCTCCCTCCCTCCCTCTCTCTCCAATTGGGGATCGATTTGGAGGCGCGGAGGGGAGGGGAGCGTCCGAGGGCTGCCCGTGTGACTTTGAAGTGGCCACCTTTGGAAGTACCAATGTGCTCCAGCCAGGCTCGAGCCGGGCAGAGCGGGCAATGGGAGAGGAGCGAGTTGATCATCTTACCGGCAGCCGGGACTCTGGTGCACCTTACCGGCTGGGGATTGCAGGGGCCTATGGTAGTGTTGGCTCGGGGCCGTGGCTTGCGGGAGGGCTGGCCCGCTCAGCAGAGGCTCCAGCAGGCCGCTCCCAGGGGGGATACCGGGGCTGCCCACGTGGCTCCCCAGCCATATGTGCTTCGGACGGGGCCAGCCTGGGAAAGGGACTTCCTGGGCATGCTTCTCTCAGGGGGCAGGGGGCCTGGGCACAGGGCCAATCAGGAGCCCCATGAGGGGGCAAGCCCGCATGAAGAGCCAAACCCTTTCTCCAATGAGGGGGCAAGCCCGCATTGAGGGAGCCAGCCAATCATGGGACGTAGATTCTGATGGATGGCTGGCCTGAGCCAATGAGGCGCAGAGGACTAGGAGCCATAGTTGAAGGCTGAAATGCCTTCAGCTGTAACTGTTCACACATGTTTGTGTGTGTGTGTGTGTGCGGGCCGGGATCAATGCTCCTTTCCAGATGATAGGCGCTTCTTCAGGGCTCAGCAGACACGCCAGGATCAATGCCGCTTTCCAGGAGATTGGTGCTTCTTCGGGGCTCAGCAAAAGCACCAGGATCAGTGCTGGAAGAAGTGCCAATCAGGTGGAAAGGGGCGCTGATCCTGGCATTTCAGCTGAGCCCTCACCTCCCCCAAGCATTTTTTTACTCACCTGCTTTCAGCTGCACTCCCTTTCTCCTTTTGCTTCTCTGCCTTCATTTGCTTCTCTGCCTTTGCCACATGTTTGTAAAAAAGAAAAAAAATGTTCCATGAGACTTTCTAACTTCTTGCGAGAAGTTAGAAAGTCTCATGGAACTTTTTTTTTGTCTCACAAACACATGAAGGCTGAGAAGGACAGTAGAAAGGGAATGCTGCTGAAAGCAAGTGAGTAAAAAAATGCTTGGGGGAGGTGAGGGCATCTGGGTGGGGGCAGGGGGATCCAGGCAATGCGTCGTGCGGCTCCAGCGGAATCTCCACTGAAGACTGCTTGAGGCTGCCTGCTGCCCCCAAGGCTGCCGCCAATCAGCTGGAGCAGGGCGCTTTGATCCTGGACTCTCAGTAGGACCCAGGCAACGTGCAGTTCCAGCTGACTTTGCCACAAGCCTGTGCAGCACTGCTGCCACTTCACCTCATTCACTTTTACACTTTTTTAAAACATTTATTTTACATTTTTTTAACATTTTTTTAATATATTTTTTCAACTGGTCCTACGTGTACCACCATCCAGGTACTCGCATACCACTGGTGGTACGCGTACCACTGTTTGAAAGGCCCTGGGTTAGATGACCCAAAAATAAGGACATGGAAGATGACTTGGCAAAGAAAAAAAAGCTAGAATAAGACTGAAGAAGAATGGAGTTTCGACCATCTTATGAAAATTTAAAATAGAATATATTTAAATAGATAAGACGTGTATGTTGAATATAAGATATTACTGTGAACTGAGATAAAGAAAAGCTTTGGACCATTAAAATTTAGTAGCAATATACTAATGGGTAAATTTGAATATTGATTTGTGTATAAAGAAAGAAATTTGTGTATAAAGGTCATGTAAAGGTGAATAGGATATAGATAAGCTAAAAATCTATTGATGAAAGTAATAAACAGGTATATACGGAACGTTAAAAACAAAAATTATTAGTTCAAACATGAGATAGTAGATACAAAGAGGAAGAGAGAGAAAGTATTAAATATTAAAATAAAAAGAAATTTTGATCACTAATTTAAGAAATTCAAAAAGTAGCAGAAAGTAAGGATATCATATTGTATTATTAATCTGTTGATACAGAGGGCGAGATGTTAAATTAATCAGATGTGTATTCTGAATATTAGATTTTGTGAGGAATGGTGATAGAGGAATTGGGAGTATTTGAAATCCTGGAAATGATAAATACCAAACGTTAAATTTAAATATTAGTGGAAATTAAAAATGAAAAAATGTATTAGGTCATTGATTGTCTAAAAGATTGTATGTTAAAATAATTAGACTATATATAAACTAAAAACTATTGATATATGTGATTGATAGAATAAGAATTGTGTTAATTAACATATGGACAATATTTATTAAGGGAAAGAGAGAGGAAATGTTTACAGTAGTAGTTTGAAATCAGTACTAATTGATATCTGTATGTAATTGCATTATTATAACCCAACCGCCACGTTGCTTTTCAAATATGTGAATGTTGTATTAGAAAATCAATAAAATCGATAGGAAAAAAAATAAAGATATTCTAAATTCTGAAGGGAACTTAAAATCTAGACAAGAGATGGAAAATCAGGGCATCGATTTAACATGGTGGTCACATTTACAAATGCAAGTGAGATATGATAAAGATATTAAACAGTATGGATTTTACAAAGAGCAGACTATGTTTGACCAGACATTACTAACTTCCGACGAAAAGTTAATTAAAAAAATGTACAATTTCTTATTAAATCTGAAAATGGAAGATGAACAGGTAAAAGAAACAATGATAGTATGGGCAAAGAATTTTGGATATACAGTAATATAAATGTAGAGAAGTGGCAAAGTTTGTGGGAAAGAAACTATACATTGACAATGTCAGCCTCCTATAAAGAAAACTTATACAAAATGTTTTATAGATGGCACTTGCCACCTACAAGATTAGCAAAGATGTTTAAAAATATGTCAGAGAAATGTTGGAAATGTAAGCATAAGCCAGGTACTTATTATCATATGTGGTGGACATGTGTTAAAGCAAGGAGATATTGGACAAAAATTCACACTTGGTTAGAAAAAATGTTAGATAAACACATAGATTATAAACCTGATTTTTTTTTTACTAGGTATAATGCCTGAAAAACATGATAAGCAAAGTATATACTTGATTTTACATGTGATAACAGTGGCAAGAATTATATTTGCACAATACTGGAAGAATGAAGAAACACCACCAGAAGAAGAAATAATTAAAAAAAATACTATGTGTGGAAATGGACAGATTTACTTTAAGGCTGAAAGAAAAAGAAGAAACAGAATATTTTCAAACTTGGGACCTATTTTATCAATGGTTAGAGAAAAGATTTAGGGATTAGGAATTTAATTTGTATTAGTGAATAAGATACTCAGACAACATGTTTTGTTGAATGATTACTATTGAATTCTGTTAAAAAAAATCAATAAAACTTTATATATAGTAAATTTAGGTTTTACAAATGTTTACATAAATTCCTCCAGATAATTATTACCATATCATTCCCACTTCCTAACATCTCCATCATCCAGCATATCCATGGCATAGACATAGTTCAGTATGTGTGTCCCTGTTTCTTAACTACATTCAAAATCATACACAATGTATCTTTTTCCTAATTTTGGTTTAAAAAGTCATTTTTAGAAAACATAAATGTCCATTCAGGCTCTCTACTTTCTCATCACACTGTCCACACTTCAACTTCTTACATTCTATGTGCAGTGCTGTGACATAAACGCCGCACCTGACACAAAATACATTATCCTCACAATCAATTTTTTCTTCCTCTGCCAGCTGTACATGTCTTTCAAGACATGCTTTAGACTGGCAAAGCAATTTGCACTTAAAACATCTTGCTTTTTCCCCATCCACCTCATGACAGATTGACTCCAAACATGCCCAACAAAAGTATTGACAATCATGTCTAAATTTGTGGTGATACAGTGTGTGGCACAATTCACAGAAATAACGTACACCCATGAACTCTTTGATGTTTTTTACCCCATAGTAATGTTTTTCGGGTAACAACATAAATTCCAGCTTTTCTTGTTGGGGTCTTCCAGTGACAAAAAAACTCCACCCCCACCCTTCATGATTAAACAAAATCTTTATAGTTATACTCAAGTACTCTTCAAATAAGTGTATCTGTGAAAAATTAATTCTGAGCCCTGTAGAAATGCTGAGCCTATTAAGGAGCTCCCTGGCTCTAGTAATAATTTCTTGGTTAGTAGACACACCATTATATAACAAATACAACAGGTTGTCTGCAAAACACAGAAATAATCCCTCCACGTTGAATTCAACCAGATGTTGTCTTTTCTTCTTCAAAAACTTGCTGAATAGCACTGTGCCTAATTTCCTAAGACCGCTCCCCTCCTGGTTCTTCACAATAGTGACTGTTAGTTCTAAAGAGAAGCAACCTGGAATTAAGGAGAAACTTCCTGACAGTGAGGACAATTAACCAGTGGAACAGCTTGCCTCCAGAAATTGTGGGTGCTCCATCACTGGAGATTTTTAAAAAGAGGCTAGAAAGTCACTTGTCTGGGATGGTATAGGTCAGGGGTAGGCAACTCAAAACACTCAAAGAGCCACTTGGACCCATTTCTCACTGAAAACAAAACACTGGGAGCCACAAAACCCTTTTGATATCTAAAATGAAGATAACACTGCATAAATCCTTTTTTACCTTTATTATATGTATGTGTGTATATATTTATATACACACACACACACACACACACACACATATATATATATATATATACACACACACACACACATATATATATATACACATATATATATATATATATACATACATACATACATACATACATATACATACATACATACATACATACATACATACATACATACATATACATGCAAAATTCTCCACAAACACAATATCAAGACAGCCTTCGGCACTGACCAAAAAATAGCCAACATCTTAAGAAACCCCAAAGACAGGATCCAGCTAGAAAACCAAGGAGTCTATGAAATACCATGCAAAATCTGCCCAGCCACATACATTGGACAAACTAATAGGAGAATAAATGCCTGCATCGCAGAACACAAGAACGCAGTCAGAAAAGAAGAAAAAACTTCCTCCCTCTTCCAGCACCTTAAAGCTACAGGACATGAAATTGATTTTGAAGGAACCAAACTAATCTCCAAAACTGAACACCACAACAAGAGAATAATTATGAAAGTCATCGAAATAGAAAAACACCCCCACAACATGAATAAACGTGACGATACCTCCCGCCTACCAGACATCTGGAAACTAGCCCTAATCAACAAACGAGTCCTAGCCACGAAAACTGACACCGGACCCAGAACAACACAGTACGCCACCACCATCCACCCTCACCAGACCCAAACCCAAGCCCAAACCCATTCCTCAGACGAAATGCAACCACCATCCAGAAGCCAAACAACGACGACATCACCAGCTGCTGCACCTCCCTCCGACCCCCACACAAAGCAAACGGACACACGCCATGAACACAGAGCTAGACCGCAAACTCGGAGCCAAACCAAAGCCCGGTATGCTACATCACAGCCTTCTGCTCTGGACATCACATCGCAGAACTCAGGATGTTACAACGCTAAAGCTCAGGATGTTACAACACAGCCAACCACCCAGGATGTTGCAACACAAAACTCACGATATCACTACACTAGATCTCAGGATGTAATCACACAACCCATTACCCAGGTCGTTATAACACAAAAGACTAATGGGCACACAGCCAGCACCTCAACTACTGAGGATGTTACGAAACAGCCAAACAATCCACAAACAATAACTCCTACATAGCCAACCAACCCACCTACAGCAACTAAGCCAGCACTCCACACACACCCACCAATATTTATAGAGAGATGGCAGCTCCGATCACACTTTGCTCGCACAAGCACGAAGCCGAAGACCCCAGCCTGAAAATGACGAGTGGGACCTCGTCGAAACATCGCCAGGATACTCTCAATCTTACACGGGAAAAGATCCGAATACGCCAAGACCTGCATACCTGTACCCTTGAAAATCTATGAAAACAACCTTCGATCTCCGGGAGAGGTATAAACCAGTTGTTTATTGCTAAAAAGATATATAAAAACAATAAAAACTACTATTTACAATGTTAAAAGAAACAACTTAGCTTTCGCTGGTCCCCTGCCAGCGTCCTCAGAGTGAAGCTCAGGGGGCGGGGAGATTCTTTTTTATACACCTTGCTGGCCTAACTGCTTACTCATTTCCCGTGTGATAGGACCATCCTTCCTGAATAACTGTAATTGCCTTGGTTGTCCTGCCTTCTCTTTTTTGCACTCCAATTCCACACTTTTCCCCTCTCTCATCCTTGTCAATCTCCTCCCTCCCAGCACCATTGCTGCCGGTGTGCTCTCTAACCACTCCCTTCTGCTCATTCCAGGCTGCGTATTCAGATCCAGTGTTCCAAAAGGCTTGCCATCAGCGCTCCCTTCCTTTCTAGCCCATTGGTCTACACACTGTTCTTGCCTTCCGTCATCCATTCCTGTCAGGTTTTTTCCTCCGATTTCCCTCCACCCCCGTGTGTTCGCACGCTCCATCGTGCCTCATCCTTCTGCTCCATCTGCCCAAAACCGATGGGGATGCCTATCCGTTTGCTCTTGGGCTCAGCCCCTCTCATCCTTGTTAGCCTTATCTCCCCCAATTTCCTTTCACATCTGGCCGTGTGTGCGCACGATCGTGTCCCGTCTCTCTGCTCCGTCTGCCTACGGTCAGTTGGACTATCCGCCAGCTCCTCTTTAAGTCCAACCTTCCCCACTTTTTTACCCCTTTCCCCCTCCTTCCCCCTCTTGGCTAATCCTATCTTTTTTGGTATCCCTGTCCTATGTGTTTTGGGTCGTACGGTCAGGTCCAGCATTCCTAATGCCCCCTCATTGTCACCTCCCCCCTGCTGACACTGATCCAAATGCACCTCCAGCTTTCCACGCTCCGTCCTTACCAACCCTGCTGCTTCCAATTCCCCCTGACGCATCCTACCACCCCACCCCATCTGTCCATGGTCAGCTGGTCTGCTCGCTAATCCACCCCCAGATTCATCCCTTCTCCTCCTTGTTGCGCCTATCCTTCCTGACGTTTTCGTCGGAGGTGTGCCCCTCACTCGCCCTCCCTCTCCCTCAGTTGTCACCCTAGACCGCGCACCCGGATCCAGCAGCATTGACCATTCATCATGCTCACTTCCTCCCTCCTTTTCACCCCATCCATCCATCCAATATTTCACCATCCATCCCTATCGTCCCTATTCCCTCCAAATCCTTTTTTTGCCTAGTCATGCGATGACTGCCTTCCCCGGTTCTGGTTCTGCCTCTGGCAAGCGCCATCCGCATCCTGACTTGCTCCTTGTGTATTTTTAATGTCTGGTATGCCGGGGGCAATTCTATGCATCGATTGATTGAGTCCATGTTGGAGAGCCAGGCCTCCTTCAGCAGGCGTTCTCCTTTGGAGGCATCCTGAGTGATGGCTTCTGCTCCCTTGAAATCGAATGAGTGCCCATTGTTAACCATATGCGTCCATATTTGGGAATACTGCTCCTGCCTTCTGACGGCCAATCTGTGTTCATGTAATCACCCCCGTATAGTTACATTGGCAATCTTTGCAGTGTACCCTGTGTACAACCGATGACTTTTCTTCCTTCGGTATTACATATATATATACAGTATATATATACTATATATATATATATATATATATATATATATATATATATATATATATATATATAT
>NW_015386275.1:544132-545810 GCF_001527695.2 Protobothrops mucrosquamatus | reverse complement strand
TGAACGACTGTATATAAACCTTCCCAGCATCTGCCTTTTTAACCCTGATGATGTCAAGTGCACTTGACGAAAGCTTGGTAGATTAAACTCTATATGTTTTATAGATTTCTCTTGGTGGTCGCTTTGTTTTATAATATATATATATATATATATATATATATATATATATATATATATATATATATATATATATATATATGGTTGCAAATATATATATATGGTTGCAAATAACATAAAAGACAGACGAATGACTCCTGGGAATATCCATAATACAAAATAAAATAAAATAAAAATGCGAACACCAGGAGAGTATAAGACAATTAAAAGTTTAGTAAAAAACCTTTAAAAACTTTTAAAAGCATACAATCATAGGGGCCAAGCTTTCGTCGGATCCTTCCGACATCCTCAGGGCACAAAGTCAATCAATGGGAAAAGCAGTTATAAATAAACCAACGCCTGCATCCGGGCCCTGCTAGGCTGTTGACTCCTTATGGTATCATGGTAGCACATAAGCCCAGCCGGACTCTTCGTTCTTGCCTTATGATCCCCTCCCTACTGCTGAGAAGTCTGGGGTGATTTATAAAATCAGCTGTGAAGGCTGCCCCAGCAACTATGTAGGTGAAACATCTAAAAGAGTCAGAACAAGAGTCCAGGAACATAGACTGGCCGTCAGAAGGGGAGAACAATACTCTCAGATCCTCACTCATATGGTGGAGCATGGCCACAAGTTTAGCTTTGACACAGTGGAGGTTATCTCCAATGACGCCACTAAGTATGGTAGGTTGCTCAAGGAGGCCTGGCTGTCTGATGAATTTTCCATCAACCGACATATAGACCTATGCCCCGCGTATTTGACATTAAGAGCTTGGGAGGTACGTAACCACTCTAGCCGGATCGTCCACAACAAGAACTACGGCCACACCGACCCCCGACCCCCACCTGAGAGTATGCATGCTTGTGAGATGAGTGACGACGGGCATACCGACAGCGTCAGGATCACGAGAGCAGCAATAGGAACTACAAAGAGACCAACACTAACATTGAGACCCTCGAGCGTGGATAATTTAACAGCTATTACTCCAAAGACGCCTCCACATTGGGAAAAACGTCTGGAAGGAGGGGAGAGCACCCTGCCTGGCAAGTGCTGTGATGGTTGTCCGCAGCAACTTGAGTTATTGCCGCCCCCGGATTCTTCATCACGCCCCCGCTGTGCTCCTCCATCTGGGGGCACGTGGAGGAGGGAGGATCTGAGACTTCCCTACTTAGAAACAGTTACGCAGGCGGAGAAGACGGCTCACTGCATGACGCAGCATAACATAGGAGCTTCGAACTTAAGCCCTCAGGGCTGCTTGACGGTAGATGGTGGCGAGCGAGGGCTTTCTAATGGAGAGTTGGAGCACACACACACCCCCGTGCGCTACTTACACTGATGAAAGGAAAAAGGGGATCGTGGTTACTGCTTTACAGCTCGAGTTAAATGATACGCAGGGAGGTGATGAGAGGAAGCAAATGGAGGAAATGTGCAAGCAACCCCCACAAACAACACATGCCGGCACGTTCGTGCCATTAGGATTACATAAGATTGGAGAAGGGGGTGAGGGAAAGGGTGATATAGAGGTATCCAATTGTCTTGATGAGGTTCCTAAAGATGGTCTCCCAAGGATACGATGGCAAGGGA
>NW_015386275.1:539059-540075 GCF_001527695.2 Protobothrops mucrosquamatus | reverse complement strand
ATGAGAGGAGTTTGGGGGAAGAAAAGGAGAGCGTGCGACTGGGGATGCGGCGCTGTTGCTGTTTGGAGAGTTGCGCCGACTCCACTGCTATGGGGGTCGCTATGACCGCAGACCCTTGCAGCCACACACCGGGAGCACAACCTCGCATGTGGGGAGCGTGGGAGGTGAGGTATAAGAATGAGGACGGGTTAACACGGTGATCCGGACCCCCACCGCACCCGACCCACCCGCCGTGCCCAAAAGGGGTTTCCCCGCTGGGAGGCGTATGGAAGAAAGGTAGCCCAGGACTCCCTCGACTGGAGGTGGCTGTGTGTGCCCGAGAGTTGTTGCAGGATGAGATGGAGGATAGGAGGGCGACTCTGGAATTGCGAGCCAGGTGGAGCCGGACGGGAGAAAACAACAAGGGAGATCGTCCGGACGAGGCGTGGAAGCTCCCACCCCCGCACGCACTTAGCATCGGCGAAATGGAGGGTGGGGACGTGACTGCTGGGTTACAGCCCGAGCCGGATTGGATGGGGGTGAACAAGGAGCAGAAGAGGGGACAACTAGATGGCACTTGTGTGCCAGGTGAGGCTAAGCGTCCTCACGGTGCACGGACACGGAGGAATGGGGGTGTGAGTGTCAATGCAAGGATAGTTAAAGAGAGTGATGAGGGGCACACATTGATTGGTTATCCAGGACCCGTCACGAGATCTAGGGCCCGGGCGCAGGCGTTGGCTGGCCTATAAATGGTTTCTCCCATTGAGTTATTTTTTACCCTGACGATGTTGGTAGGATCCAACGAAATCTAGGTCCTTTTTAATATTCTTTTAAAGGTTTTTAATGTTTTATTAAAACTTTTAACTGTTTTACAACCTCCTGGTGCTCACGTTTTGTTTCCTACTATGGATATACCCAGGAGTCACTCGTTTGTCTTCAGTGTTTTTTTAACCATATATATATATACAGTAGGGTTGCACTGGGTAGGCCCGTCACCTGTTGTCACTAGACAACAGGTGACGGGCCTACTCATGCAA
>NW_015386275.1:533839-535254 GCF_001527695.2 Protobothrops mucrosquamatus | reverse complement strand
CTTTGATGTCCGGCTCCTTTTTCTGAATTCGCGTCCTTTTGAGTGCTGTTACATTCATTATCAGGGTGTTAGGCAGATTCGATGGTAAGGCATCCTTGCTTCCCCTGCATACGGCTCCCCCGCTGCTATATGTGTGTCTATCTCTGAGGAGTGGGGGGGAATGTAAGTTGTTTCCTGGATCCGATGGTAAGGCATTCTTGCTTCCCCTGCCTGCGGCTCCCCTGCTGTTATACGTATGTCTGTCTCTGAGAGGTGGGGGGGAATGTAAGTTGTTTCCTGGATTCGATGGCAAGGCATTCTTACCTCCCCTGCACATGGCTCCCCCGTTGTTATACGTGTGTATGTCTCTGGGGGGTGGGGGGGAATGTAAGTTGCTCCTTGGATTCGATGGTAAGGCATTCTTGCTTCCCCTGCCTGCGGCTCCCCTGCTGTTATACACGTATCTGTCTCTGGGAGGTGGGGGGGAATGTAAGTTGTTTCCTGGATTCGATGGTAAGGCATTCTTGCTTCCCCTGCATACGGCTCCCCCGCTGCTACACGTGTGTCTGTCTCTGAGAGATGGGGGGGAATGTAAGTTGTTTCCTGGATTCGATGGCAAGGCATTCCATTGTCGGCAGGTCATCGGGTATGCTGGGGAAACCCTCCCCACACCTTGCCTCGATCGGGTTATCATAGGATGTCTGACGGTGCTGCTAGTGGGTAGCTCATCCTCCCCTTGATCCTTTGATCTCGTAATGTCTCGCTCATTCACCTGCTCCTTGGATCTCAATCCTTTGTTGGGTGAGCTGTCTCCCCCTGCTAGGGGGGAGGTGCTTTGTAACTGCTCCTGGGATCTCTGTGATGGTTGTTTGTTGGGATCTGTTTGTTGGGGGTCAGCCGATGACTGCACGTTTAGCGGAAGGGGGCCGCCATTCCAGGCCTTACTAATCCGATCGAGTGAGGGTGGGTGGGGGCTCCAGGGGGTGTTCTTTTTCCGGTCCTGTAATTCCCTCCCCACTCCTCCTGGGTCGTTCCTACAGTGATTGGTGTTCCATGTCCTGAGTGCTCAATGAGCTGAGCACAGGCCTACATGGCGGTTGATTGAATCCGCCCCTGACAGCCATGCTTCTTTTAGCAGGCGGCCTCCCTTTGTGGAGTCATTGTCTAAGACCTGGGCATTCTCAAAATCAAAATGATGTCCATGCTCCATCATATGGGCCCAAATCTGGGAGTATGACTCCCAAACACATCCCCACTGAAACCATTATATGCGGAGTTGAAACCAGCCTGACCAAAATCAACCCCGACAACGCTAACAGAATCAGACTCGAAATCACCAACATCCTCTGCACCAGCAAGCCACCTAAAAGCAACTTACCCAAAGAGGAACAGACAGCACTACTTAACCTGAAAGAAGACACCAGCATAATAATCCT
>NW_015386275.1:502887-530430 GCF_001527695.2 Protobothrops mucrosquamatus | reverse complement strand
AGAGGGAGAGAGAGGGAGGGAGAGAGAGAAAGAGAGGGAGAGAGAGAGGGAGAGAGAATGAAAAAGGGAGGGAGGGAGAGGGAGGGAGGGAGACAGAGAGAAAGAGGGAGAGAGAGAGAAAGGGAGAGAGGGAGGAAGAGAGAGGGAGAGAGAGAAAGAGAGGGAGAGAGAGAGGGGGGGAGAGAGAGAAAGAAAGGGAGAGAGAGAGAAAGAAAGAGGGAGAGAGAGAGAAATAGAGAGAGGGGAAGAGAGAGAAAGAGGGAGAGAGAGGGAGAGAGAGAGGGAGAAAGAGAGAGAAAAAAAGAGGGAGAGAGAGATTAAATTAGTAACATGGTTGTTAAGTGAATCTGGTTTCCCCCACTAACTTTGCTTGTCAGAAGGTTGCAAAAGGCGATCACATGATCCTGGAACAATGTGACCATCATACATATGAATCAGTTGCCAAGCATCGAAATGTAAATCACATGACCCTGGGGATGCTGCAACGGTCATAAGTGTGAAAAATGGTCATAAGTCACTTTTTTCAGTGCCGTTGTAACTTTGAACAGTCACTAAGCAAACTGTTGTAAGTCAAGGACTACCTGTACTTTATCACTTTTTTCCATTTTTTTTGGTCATCAAGTTTTTGACACCTTGCTAGGTGACTGGTGGTACTTGAATGTTGCCGTATTCTAAAAGTGGTACAACCGGTGAAAAGGTTGAAAAGCCCTGTTTTATAGAACACATTCTGTGTTTCTTACTAATACAGTACAATACTGCTAGAATATAATCAGAGATGATATTGAATAAGTATTGTACAAAGGACTGTCAAGCAACAATAACACACAAGTATATACCCCTTTCATTGTAATGCCTGTTATTTTCATTCACAGAGAAACATTTTTTTAAAATTCAGCTTCTGTCCCTTTGTAGTTTTGCTGCCCAAAGCAACTGTCTTGAAAAAATAATGGTTTGTTTATTCACTTGTGCCCTAAGCTAAGATTTCACTACAAATTAGCAAAATACATGTGAGCATAGACAGATCTCCAGCAATTTATGACTGAACTGTCCAGTCAAACCTCACAAATTGAGAGGTAATTATAAATTAGTATCCAGTATCCAAGGAAGTGGTATATAGCATAGAAAAAAAGACAGGAACTAATGATCGCTCCTAAACATGGTAATGCCGTGTTAGAGAGCCATGGTGGCGCAGTAGTTAGATTGCAGAATTGCAGGCTAATTCTGTGGACTGCCAGCAGTTTGATTCTCACCAACTCAAGGTTGACTCAGCCTTCCGTCCTTCCAAGGTCAGTAAAATGAGGACCCAGATTGTTGGGCGCAAAATGCTGACTCTGTAAACTGCTTAGAGAGGACTGCAAAGCATTATGAAGCGGTATATTAGTGTAAGTGCTATTGCTATTGCTAGTACAACTGCACTGTCAAATAAGCAAATTAAAATCCAAGTGAAGGGATGAATTAATTTGGAAATACTGCCCCACTCATCCACCATGAAGTCACACACACATTTGTTTGCAATGAATTTTTATTTCGCCAAGAAGCCTCTGAATCAGATTTGCAGCTTAGGCACTACTAAACTCTTGTTCTGAGTCAGATGATCTCAGAGCCCTATAAAATTCTGGACAATTGTTTATATCAGCTGTTCTGAACAAATGCGAAGCAACCAGTTTTCAAATGCATTTATTAATTTTTTTCAAAACATAAGATGCAATTCAACTCAGAAAAAATATGGTATGAATGCTTTGGAATGTGCAATGAGAAACTGTTCAATAGTTGAAGAATGAGTAGGAGCTGTCACTGATCCCAGAATAAGCTGTGTTGCAAATTGCCAAGAGCTTCTAGTTATGAATAGCTGAAAGCAGAATACATATTTTTTTTGAAAAAATACAACTTTAATCTCAGAAGCTATTTTTTACAGACTGGAAAATAAACATATTGTCAAATTGCTCCTAGCAACTTCTCTGAAAATTATTATTTTCATTTAAAAAATAGCAATAGCTACATTTTCATAACACTTTTTTCCCCAAGGAATGATGCTAACTAAAAAAAAGTTAAAATGTGCTTAAATTTTTTACAGTTCAATCAAATATTGACTGATCTTTGATGAGTAGCTCTGTTCTGCCATTTCATGAAATCATTTTTGTTTGGGGAGTCTCAGAGGCGCTATTAAATAAAAGTATTTAACTCAAGTATTTAAGTATTTAACTCAAGAGGGAACATAAGAATAGTATTAATTCATTACACGTATTCAGCAGTTCTTCCATCCTAGTAGACACTTTAAATATTCATAAGTTGTTCTGCTTCTAATGCAATTGTGAAGGTGAGAAGTTTGTGCAAGCATGTTTTTGTACATAGTTTCCTGAGATTTGAAGAATATTCATGCCAATTTCATATTTATTTTCCTGAAGAGCATCCATCAGTAAATGGCTTTTGTTCAAATCTCTACCGCCTTTATGTCCCTATCTTGTGTGGACACATGAGAGTTGGAAAAAAACACATTCTCCAAAGCACCTGAGGACAGGACAAAAAGCAATGGGTGGAAGCTCCTCGGAGAGAGTTCCAATCTGGAACTAAGGAGTTTCTCCAAGGAGAAACTTCCTGATAGTAAAACAGTTAATCAACTGAACAGCTTGCCTTTCGGAGTTATGGATGTTCCATTGCTATTGGTTTTCTATAGAATAAACTGAACAACCATTTGTCCAGGATGAATAAAGAATCCTGCCTTGGGCAGGGGGTTGGATTAGAAGACCTCCAAGGTCCCTTCAAGCCCTACAATTCTATGTACAGTGTTGTTCAACTGATTAAATTTTGTATAGTGTTCCAGATTTTATGGAAGTCTCGGTGTACAAATGTGTCCAGCTATCCTCAAAACATTGATTTTAGCAATCATATTGCATATTTTGGTCTCCAGAAGCTGCTTAAACTAATACAGTTTTTATCTTTCAGCTTCTGCAAATTGTAAGAACAAACGTGAGAAAAAGCATATCTAAGAGCAGGCAGATAAGTTGTCAGCATGAAAACATAGAGAAGTTGCAATAAGGGTGTTATGTATTAAGCAATTCAAAGGGTCTGTTTACTGATTGTTCCATTGAATGATAGACTGTCTGTCTGTATAACTTTAAGCCTTTGTTTTAGGCGGGAATGAATACTTTAAATTGATTGGCCGCCGCCTAGGGGCGGTCTGTATAAATATGTGTCAAGCAGCTGCTAGAGCTGGCTTCTGTGAGAACCTAATAAAGAGCTGTTAATTCTACTCTGTGTCTTCAATGCCTTGCTGTTCCCACTACACAACAGTGGTGACGAAGGTGGGATTATGCTGCTAGGAAGAAGAGAGCTAAATCACTGCCCTGGTTGGAACAGCGTTTCCCCCTTCTGCCTGCCAGCACGCAAACGCTGGAGGTAGCACCTTCCTAAGGGACCCGTCCCTGGGAAACTCACAGAAGCCCTAGCATCATAAGGCATTGGAGTCACAGCAACAGCCAACCATGGCCAAAGTAGGCAAACTTTCAGAATTCAGAATTCGCACCCCAAATGATGGAGTTTGTACGTCTTAAGAGTAGAAAACTACTTCAAAGCGAACCAGGTCAGAGAAGATAATTTAAAAGCTGCAACTTTGTTGTGCGTGTGTGCCCAAGCCACCTTTGATATAGCCGAGAACCTCATCACTCCTGCTTCATTGGAGTCAGTCACCTTCGCTGACTTGAAACGAAGACTCAAGGAGCACTTAGAACCAAGATTGTCAGTTATCGCATATAGACACGCGTTCAAGCAGAGAGAACAGCAGCCAGGTGAAACCATTGCTGAATTTGTGGCCGCCCTACGCCAAACGTCCCGGCTCTGCAAATTTCCTGACCTAGAAGACAGACTCCAGGACCGACTAATATTTGGTCTTAGAAGTAGAGACCTGCAGCAGAGGCTGTTTGCCAAAGAGACCCTGACATTCCAGGACATACTGGCAGAAGAGGCCAGAGGTGGAGCCATCAAGGCTTTACATCCCTCAAAGAATCTTCCCAGCCAGATGGCTGTACATCATGAAGAGTCAGAGAGAACAGAAGACCCAGACGTAGACATTGTGATTGACCGGGTGCAGAAGATCCCAGAGAGAAGGCAGCAGCCACTTGACAAGGCAGTTCCATTTCCTAGCTCTCTTGGCTGTGGTGGACGACACCAGCACTCAGAATGCCGGTTTCACGCAGCTGTGTGCCAAGCATGTGGCAAACAAGGCCACATCACTACCGTCTGTAAAAATTGCCAGAGGGAATCGCCACGCGAAGACTTCCCCAGGAGAGCTAACGGGGCCCCAAGACAGAATAGAGTAGGATTTTGCTCTGGAAGAAGGAGCATCCTCAGAACTGGAGCCCATCACCCCCTAAAATAAAAGCTTAGACTAAAAGTCAAGCTGCAAGGAGTTCCATGCTCCGAGGAACTGGACACTGGATCAGCTATGTCTATAATTTCCTATAAGACTTTTAATTTCATCTGCAGACATGGCGGGAAATAAGTCAGACTCAAGCCGTCAGATTTAGTTTTGACAGATTTTCAAAACTCCCGTGTAGCGGTTAAAGGAGAAGCTACGATAAAAGTGTCATTCAAAGAGTTTGAGGATCCTCTCAGTGTCGTGGTGGTTGAAGGCCAGCGAACAAGCCTGATCAGCCTAGACTAGTTTGATACCCTGGGCATCCACATGACTGGCATCAACAGAACCCAGACAGCAGATTTGGCAGCTGTCTGCCAGGAGTTTGCGGACGTATTCAGTCCCACTTTAGAGAAGTATAAAGGAGCACCAATTGTTCTTCACCTTGACCCAACTGTAGCCCCAATCAGAGTAAAGCCTCGTAGAGTGCCTTTTGCCCTTAAGCCCAAGATTGATGCAGAGTTAGATAAGCTCGTTCAACAGCTGTGTGTGGGAAACCCCCATAGTTACACCGGTCAAGCCTAACGGAGAGGTGCACATCTGTGCTGATTATAAGTGCACTATTAATAAGGCACTGCAGCAGCATGCGTATCTGGTACCTATAGTTAGCCACATTCTGGCATTCTTACAAGGAGGTCGCTTATTTGCAAAGCTGGACCTGGCACAGGCTTATCAGCAACTGCCTGTGGATGATGCCTCTGCTGAGGCTCAAACAATAGTTACCCATAGAGGAGCATTCAAGGTTTGTCGCCTGCAGTTTGGGGTCAATGTAGTCCCAGGGCTCTTTCAAAGTGTGATGGAACGCACGTTAAAAAACATTCCAGGTGTGTGTCCTTATTTCGACAACGTTTTAATTGCTGGGGAGTCAGCAGAGATACTTGCAGAACGTCTAAGGGCTGTTCTTCAGCGCTTCCGCGAAGCGGGGCTGAAGCTCAAATGAGAGAAATGTCAAATAGGGGTGAACTCCACAGAGTTCCTCAGTTTCTGGATCGACACTGCCAGAATACACCCAGCTGATTCAAAGCTCAAAGCTATTGTGCAGGCTCCCAGACCAAAGTCAAAGGGACAGCTGCAGGCATTTCTGGGATTACTTAACTTTTATCATGCCTTTCTCCCTCACAAGGCTGCATTAGCAGAGCCTCTACACAGGCTCTTAGATAAAAGGGCACCATGGCAGTGGACTAGCGCCCACGAAAACAGTTTCAAAGCAGTCAAATCACTGCTATCATCAGACTCGGTGTTAACACACTTTAACGAAAAACTGCCTATCAGTATTGCATGTGATGCTTCATCATACGGGATAGGAGCAGTTCTGAGCCATATAATGGCAAATGGGCAGCAAGCACCCATAGCTTATTACTCAAGGACACTTTCCCCCACGGAAAGAAATTACACTCAAATTGATAAGGAGACTTTAGCCATAGTTGCAGGAATAAAGAAATTCCATGATTTCCTTTATGGACGCCCATTTACGGTCTTTACAGACCACAAGCCTCTTCTAGGTCTGTTTACTGCAGACAAACAAACCCCTCAGATCCTGTCTCCAAGGATGCTGAGGTGGTCAATCTTTATGGCAGCCTACAACTACAGGCTAGTCCATAAGCCTGGCAAGGAAATGGGTCACACTGATGCACTCAGCAAACTGCCTCTGCCTAATTTAGAGCCAGACCCCACACCTGCTACACACATCGTGTCAATTTAGGACTTGCCAGAATCTCCCCTTCATGCTGGGGATGTGGCTGCTGAGACAGCCTCCGACAAAACTCTCAGCCGAGTTTTGAACTGGGTGCTGAGGGGGTGGCCAGGAACCAGTCCTGGGACAGAGTTTCAGAGTTTTATTAGAAGACAAGATGAGCTGTCTGCATACAAAGGATGTATTCTATGGGGGAATAGAGTTGTAGTCCCACACACACTCAGGGAAAGAGTTTTAGAATCTCTGCATGAGGGACATCCTGGAATAGTAAGGATGAAGGTACTTGCGAGAAGCTACCTGTAGTGGCCAGGGTTGGATAAGGATATTGAGGCTCAAGTTAAAGGATGCCAGGTTTGCCAACAGTCCAGACCTGAAATACCTCAAGCCCCAGTACCTCGCTGGGAAACTACACAAACTCCCTGGTCTAGGATTCACATAGACTATGCAGGACCCTTCCAAGAACAGGTGTTCCTCATTGTAGTGGACAGCCACTCAAAGTGGCTTGAGGTAGCACCTGTCCCTTCATGACTACTGCCAGGACCATCCAGGAGCTGCGCAGAATCTTTGCCACACACAGCTTACCTGATGTAATCGTATTGGATAATGGAGCACAATTTACTGCTGCTGAATTTCAGTCATTTTTAAGGTCTAATATGATTAGACATGCCACCTCAGCCCCATTTCACCTGGCCTCTAACAGTCAAGCAGAAAGGATGGTCAGGACGACCAAAGAAGCACTCAAAAGAATGACAAATGGCGATTGGCATCACAGGTTAGCAGATTTTTTGCTCTGCCAACACATAACTCCATGCACATCAACAGGTCATAGCCCAGCGGAGCTGAGGTGGGGACGTCAGCTGACCACGAAGCTGGACTGTCTCCATCCAGAACAAGTTGCAACAGAGACAGCGCAGCCCAAGCCCCCAAGGGATTTGAGAGTCGGCGACCGAGTTTGGGAAAGAAACTATGGTCAAGGGGCACTGTGGGTGGTAGCTGTTGTTTGTAAGGTGTCAGGACCACTCTCTTCCAGTGGTCCTGGAAGATGGGCGCATTTTGCGCCGCCACTTCGATCAGTTGCGTCGGTGGCAGGCTAATCTAACCCTCGCCACCGACCAAGAGGAGAGCCGAGGGCTACATGACAGCTGCAGCGCGTCTCCATCTTCGGAGTCCTGCGCGACTCAAAGAGAAATGTTGGACGACTCAGCCGTGGGTGAGTCACTACCAACCGAAGAAACAGTGCCTGCAAATCAGAGCTTGCTGGAGGACTTATTTCCCAGCCTTTCAGGAACTGCTCCGCTCACAGACAGGTGTACAGGTCTACCCGACCTGAGCAGACCAGCCGGAAGGAGACCGGTCTACCCAGCCAGAAAAGACAAACAGAGACTGGTCTACCCGGCCAGACAAGGCAAACAGAGACTGATCTACCCGAACTGAGCTGTCAAAAAGACTCTGCTCTACCCAGCCAACCGAGGGTAGACCGGGAACCTCAGGCAGAAATGAGGCGATCAAAACAATTGCAGAAGCCGCCTAAATGAATATGTACAATTTATGGATATGTATTGATTTAGGGGGAAGGGGTGTTATGTATTAAGCAATTCAAAGGGTCTGTTTTAAAAAACGGTTTACTGATTGTTCCATTTGAATGATAGACTGTCTGTCTGTATAACTTTAAACCTTTGTTTTAGGTGGGAATGAGTACTTTAAATTGATTGGCCGCTGCCTAGTGGCGGTCCGTATAAATATGTGTCAAGCAGCTGCTAGAGCTGGCTTCTGTGAGAACCTAATAAAGAGCTGTTAATTCTACTCTGTGTCTTCAATGCCTCGCTGTTCCCACTACACAACAAAGGGCATCTTTAGTCTCTAAAGAAACAATGGAAATAGAGGTTATATTTTATAATGAGAGAATGTTGCTTCAAGGGTAGATGTACTTTAAAAACACTCTTAAATAATAGTAGAATGTGGGTATGACTGCTTTTAAAGTTACTGTGCTCATAATAATTTTACTGCTATTGCCAATTTATCAACAGTGCTTTCTGTGGTTATATTAAATGTAGTGGAGAAACAGTAAAATAACCAAACTGCAATAAATTAAACTGTATAATTCTTTTTAGGATTTACACTCTTGCTTATAGAACCAGGTGTTCATGAGGACCAAAATGATAGATAAATTGCTGAAATCAAATAAATCAACAACAAGTCCAGTTATCCTGCAAATAAAAAAGCAGTAATACAAAAGATTTCAAAGACTTGCCAACATAACAAACTTGTGATTATGATAATTTAAATTTGTAAAGCGTGTGCACTCTGAATTTAACATTATAACTAAAATAGATTCTCAGCACTATCAAGCAGATTTCAGTTTACCAGATTCTTTGAACTGTGAGCAAAATCTGCTTAATCCCTCCCAAAAAATTTTGTTGACATCAGTCTGGAGTGAATCACTGGAACCATGATTTCTTAACCACCACTCTTTCTTTCTTTTTTTAATATACATTTTATTGTTTTTTTTTTATTTTAACATCAAAGTGCTCAGGAAAACACCGTGGTGAAAGGGTACTCAATCATAACAAAACAAGTCATATATATATATAACTAAAATTAATACCTTAAAAAATAAAAATAAAAATTCCCCCCTCTATTTCCTCACATGATATAACAAATTTAGTTTAATCTATTTCTTCTTAAAATTCAATCAATCCACAGAATCATCCCTACTATTACATCTACATAAATCACTCCTGCTTTTAAGCTCCACTAATTTCAATTAAAATATTCCAATTAATCTTAAACAAACATATTAATACAATTTTGGGTATCCCTTCTACAACACACATTATATTCCAAGAGTAACATTCTAATATTTTCATATATATTCCATCTCTTAATTTAATACATCATTAATTAATCCCCTTTCTTCTCTTATCATAGATCTCTCTAATTCTTCTGCTATTACAAAATAGTTTTCTATATAAACAGAGTAAAAAAAACAAAAAAAGAGAATCATTTCGATCTGTTAAGTAAAATTTAACTCTCAACCAAATTAACTATCGTTTCTAAAACAAACATATTATTACACCAATTATTATCTTACTGCTTTCATTTACTCAATTAGATTGTCCAATCAGTCCAAATTTCTAAAGCCTTTTTGACCCAATAATTAAAATTTTAAATCACATTTTTAAATCTAACTCTGGCTTTTTTTCTATACCAAGCTGATTTTCGTAATGTTGCTTCTATGTCATCAAATCTCAGTATTTGAATACTAATGTTTATCAACAAATTGATCTGATCAAAATTCTCTTCCCCTTCTTCCAGTATCGTATACGCAATATAGTCCATTTTATTCCATATTATAATTTCAGCTTGCTTATCCAGGTTGTCATAACTTTCAATCGATTGCGTCTGGCTGTCAATTCCTGTTAATTTTGGCAATGGGAGAACTTCACTTATAGTCATTTTTTGATCTTCAAGGTTCTCCATTTGTACATAGACTTGTGAAATATCCTCCTCTGTAGTAGTTAGTTGATTTATAGAGTAGTTATTTAAGGTCTCAATCTGGGATTTTGGGTCCAGAATTTTTCTAAAGTTCAATTGATCAGTGAGTTCTTCCATCTCAAATTGTGTACACTGTTGCATATAAGCTTCTTCTTGGCCTGTAGATTGGTCTTTTAAAATTTGGGGCTCAACCACCACTCTTTCTTAACCACCAATATGTAATATTAAAATATAGCTGTGGCAATGCATGGACAGGTGCCAGCTCTAGCTTCTGTTTTACACATTATAATCTTTACTGATTTGGTTGGATTTTGCCATCTCATAGTCATTCATATACAACTATAAAAATTTGGACATGAATTGGGATATGCAAAAATAGCAGAAGCAAAGGACTATTGCTATTGACATGATCATCTTTATAAAAACATTCAGAAATCCCAAACCATTTAGAAAGTCAACTGTTCAGCACAATTGAAAGAGAATTATGTCACCTGACCTAGAGGACTACATTGCAAATGTACACATTTAAAATTTAAAATGTTAGAATATGGAATTGTATCTGTATAACCAAAAATCTTATACTGCAGTTTGTAAAAAGCAGTCAAACGTCCAAATCCATAGGAGAGTACCCCAATGTTAAGGCATATTTTTCCTATGCTCATTTCAAAATGTTTGAAGTAAGCAATGATACTTTAAGGGAAAAAAACAAGGATTTGAGGAAATTATTTGATGTGGAACAAAGTTGTGTGTGTGTGTGTGTGTGTGTGTGTGTGTGTGATATGTATATAGCTTTTTAGACTCTGAAATTGTGTTTCATATTTAAATGCAAAATATTCCATAAGGACAACAGATTATTTTTTTGATTTTATAGGCTGTGACAATTATTGAATGTTAAATAAACTGTTCCAGAAAATGGAGCAGCTATTATGAATTACTACAAACTACAAAGTAATAATTATGTTCTATGTTCAAGGGGTTGGTAGACATTTGAAGTAGATCACAGTCAGTCTAGCATTTGAAATATGAAAAAAGTTAGGTTTGTGGTCTTAGGCATGCTGGTTTTAAAGTATGTGAAAAAATTATCATCAGATTAGTTTTATATTTCTCTGGAAAAAGCAAAAATGCCAAAATTAAGGATTAAAGAAAACATTCCAGTTTTTTTAAGTTTTTGAAAATCAAATTATCAAATCCTTCGATTTTGAAGAACGGAGACCACATCATTTTAACCCAGACATGTCAAACTCGCAATGTCATGTGACATCATGCAACGTATCGGGACGGTTTTGCCATTGCCGGCAATGGGGTGAGCGCGGCTTCTGGATGACGTGTCCGGCCTGTGGGCCGGCAGTTTGACACCCCTGTTAACCTCTTTGTTTTTATGAAAGAAAACTCTTTCTACATAGGGTTAAAGAATTTGTTTTTAATCACAGACAGAAACATCATGATTACAAAATGGATGGTTAAATTTAAAACTACCATACATACAATTCGAATTAGGAATTTTTTGCCCATCATCTCAACTGCCACCACTGCTGGCAGACTGGTAGCTCAAACAATGTCCATACTTGCTTATGTGACTGAACAGTGAATTCCTGAAGTATGAGTGATGCTGCACAGCTTGGCTCAGGGAGACAGGCTGAATTCCCATAGCAAACTCATCATTTTCTCCCCATGACCTCTAGGGTACTACATCAGGAATCCCAACAAGTTTGCAGCTTTCTGTCCAGAGTCTTTTCTGCAACTCATCATCATAAGAGACATCAGCAGATTTTGTCCTTTGCTCATTGTAAAGGTAGCATCCACCAACCCCTTCCAGTTCTGGTGAAACTGCTGCGTAGGTCGATGTAGATGCACCTTCTTCTGGTGTCTGTAGATTTGAGAAATTAAACACAATTCAAGATTGAAAACATAAAGAATGTGAAAAATTAAGATGAAAACAGTAACTTTTAATTTTTCTGCCAATGTAATTAAGAATTATTCTTATTTCTATGCCAATACCTAGCATTTGAGAGAGAAAATAAACGAGAAGAATGATACTGACCATGCTACTTATTTCTAAAGAAGTGAATTAAAAAAGAAAAGAAGAAACCTTAAGAGACAATAAGGGTCTCAAATGCATGATTAAAGTGGCATGATTGAAAAAGTCACAAGATTACAAGGGCCATCCAAAAACAAGTATGAACAATTCTGATGTCATTAATAAATTCCCTTATTTGGGATGCTTTTCTATTTATTAGCCTGCTTGCATATATGAAGATATACTGAAAAGACAGGCCTCTTTACTACAATGGATTTGGTCCAAGATTTTTCAATCTCTATGCAGCAACATTATACATAACTGCAAATAATTCCTTCTTCAGAAACAGAATTAATGCATTTCTGAAAGTAAGCAATGATACTGAGATCTCTAGTGTAATTAGTTTTTTTACCAAGATGACAAGTTCTGTAATCAGCCATAAACAGATGAAAGTGTAAGTTATCTGTATAATGCATTTTGTTCAGTTACCACACACAAGCCAGAGATCATGAAAACAAGACTGCCAGCGAATTGTGGCATTTATTCCAGAACAGCAAGGTAAAATCAGAGGATTTAATTTTAGTCAAAGAATTATCATCAAAGTGCTTGACTTTCAAAGTGAAAACTAGTATGTGTCAGAAGAAAAATCAAATCAGAAGCAATGTTTTTTTTAATTGGTATGATATTATTTGGTTCACATTTAAGAGTTTAATGCAAGTATTATTAAAATATTCCTAGTTTTTTTTAAATTATGCATTTAAACATTTTTCTTTTTGTATCTATTGTTACATTTCTGACTGATGCCAATGGGCTGCCATGCATAATTAAACCAAACCAGGAGTTTTATTTTGCTGACACTGAGAATGTAATGGAAATTTATTCTACAGATTTTACTGAAACTTATAACCATCTGAAACAGTAGGCAAAAACAAATAAACTTGATTTTTTAATTATGAAAACAACAACAAAAAAATCAGATTGTGAATTAAAAGACAGAAGTGGAAAAATAAAACTATAGTCTTCCAAAAGCAGTTGTAATAATGAATTTAGCAACATATTTGAGCATCTTTAACAATCCAAAAGTATTCAGATACTTTCTCCAAGACTTTTGGGAGAATTTTACACAAAAATCTGCTTCTTCCATTCTACTATCTTGATCTCCATATATGGGATTTTAAGCAGGCATTTGGCTGCTGATGTTAACTGAAGTGATATGTTTTCTAAACTCAGCAAGTGCAAAATTTTGACACATTTTATAGGTCAATCTGAACAATGGATTTGAAAGAACTCTGTGTCCCTTACCTATTCTCACAGAGCAATAGATGTCTCAAGAACAACAGACATTTTTTTGCCCCACCAATATTCTTTCTCTGAATATATTTTATCCTGTTGTTTTCACCAAATGAAATTCATATCCTAACTAATAGTCCCACATTCCATGTTTATTTAATAAAGCTGTGGAGCGCTCTGGAGATGGCTTTGAAGGAAATAAACAAAAGTTGTTATGCATGCAACAAGGAAACAAGAAGAAGCAAACCCTGGGAAGGAACACAGCATTAGCCAGATGCTTAGGTTGATTCCTCTCTGACTCAATGGGGTATGAGATGGAGCGAAGATAAAATACAAAAAAATTGCAAGGTTCTATTCAATATTGCCCATCTCAATAGAGTATAATTATTGTATTTCTGTGCAGTTGGTTTCTTGATCTGATCTGTCTCTTAGAGTTGATTAAAACAGAGACCCAGAGCACTATAACAAATTTCCTTTCCACAATGGATATGAAGAACACTGAATATTGTATATTGTATACCAATTCCTAATAAAGTTGTTTGCCTCAGGCTACATGCTTCTTCTCAGGAGTGAGTTCACACAGCAAGCAAATAAGAAGGATAAACACAACTTGGTAGCAGAAATCATGAGAACCCAAGACAAGAATTCAGACTAGAGAGTAATATATTGTGATGGTTTGTTCTGTCTTCAAATTGTTTAGATGAAAATATTATGTCTTGAATAATTGCCAGTTGTATGTTCTGAACAAGGCTGGTTGACAGTGGGATTGCTTCTTGCTGAGCAAGCCAAGGCTGCTGTAGAAATTTTTAGAGGAACAAGGCAAACAATTTTCAAAGTGAGAAAATAGGGAAAACAAAAATGAATTTAACCCATGAATTTTTGCCAATATGATAAATAGTTCAGGATGATGGAAGCTATAGCCCTAAGAACTGGCAACTCATTTAGAGCAAATATTGCTATTATCAAAGTCTTGGCCCCATGCAAATTAGTTTTCACCCCCACATATCTATCATAATCATCAGCCAATATCAGTTCTGGTTGTAATTGAGGCTTATAATTCGATTTTTTTAATGCTCACTGAAATAAAATCTTTACACAAATATTTTCAGATTAAATATCGCATATCCTTTTTTCTAAAAATGCTTTTCTTGAAGTTAGACTACCTCTTGACTCATTTTTTTAAAACAATGAAATAATCTTCTTTTTAAAGGAGTTTTTGCTCCATTTATATTCCATGTTAGGCATTTAAAATCCATTTTATGTCAAAAACTTAGCCTGGTGTGATGGCCTCTTCATCAGCTTCTTGTAGTTGTTTAGAGTCTAGAGTGCTAGGGCCCTTTATCACTTCCATTTGCATTTCTTCCAGTTCTTCTTTAAAATGTTCTAGAAATTAGGTTGCTTTTTGGATTGAATTCAGTATGAACATCTCTTGTTTAAATGAGGAAATCATTCCTTCCAATTTATCCCATTAAAATGGTATTTTTTTCTGTTTAAGCTTGTCAATCAAACAGAAGTGCTCTTTTCGTTTGTTGCAGAATTCTAATCAGAATATTTTTAAATACAATCATATCTGTGTTATTCATTTCAGTGTAGTAGTGAAATGCTGTGGCAAAACTTGTTACCTGTTCTTCTTTCTGACACAATGTATAAGAACATCCCTTGGTACATTTCTTAGTTTTGCAAATTGTCTATTGATTCTATAGACTTTATCTATTTCTGCCTTCATGTCATCTTGATCCCATTAAAAAAAAAAGTTAGAGATTGACCAATATTTTCTCTAGTATTGTCTCCAGGTTCCTTTGGAACTGTTCCAAATATCAGGAAGAATTCTTTTTCCCTCAGTTCCAATAACACCAATTTGTCTAAATCATTTTCGTTCTCTCCATTTATTCTTTGTTTTATTTTCAAAAATTTCAACTTTGTCATTAATTTGTTTCTCCAGTAAGATGTTCTAAAGATTCAGTTTTTTCTAACTTTTTATTTCATCCTCTGTTTCATCCTTATGAAATTTCTTCTATTCTTCTCTCAAATGCAATAACCTAACTTTTGACAGATTTGACAGATTTAGATGCCTGCTTTCCCACTTCTTCAAACATTTGTTGTAATATTTTTGGGGTAATTCTTTCATCAATTGCAAACATAAAGGTTAAAAAGCAGGGCTCTCTCTCTTTTTTTTCTCCTTCTCTTTCCCTACCCCCTCTCTTTCGCTCTGCTTTTCCAGAAATGGACTCTTAAGGCCTTAGTCCAATATGTTTTTCTGCATTTCAAATGACATAATCCATCTTATATTATGCTTATCTCCTTACTTTGTAACTTCCAAGAATTATTTTTTCCCATTTATTGTCAAACTATCAAAATTTAGTCTGTTTATTCAATTCCCAGTAGCCCCAAAAGACTTTTGTCAAAATATTTATCTTTCAGATTTATACCATCCCTTTTGTCCATTTGCAACTTGCTTAATAAAATCTTGATTAAGCTCTTTGCTACCATTTTAAAGTCTTTTAAAAGTATTGTTTTCCTCTTTGCTTTACTTTTTTTGTAATCCAGAAGGAAAGTTCACTCACTAAAAAGTTCTCTGCTATTTTCGAAGACCTCTTTTCAACTGTTAACTGATTATAGCCTGAAGTTATTTAGAAAGTGAGAATTGATCAAACTTAGCGTCCTTTAAAAGACTGCATATTGTGCGTCTTTTTTCCCCTTGAGCCCTAGCTGCTCTACTCACAAGACTACAAGATTTCCATCCCATATTCTCCTCACATGGAATAGTTCACTATTGCTGTGCCATCTCTGTTACTTTAGAGGTATTTAGTCTACCACAGATCCTCACCTGGAAGCCCAAATTCTAGGGATCTTAATACAATGCTTTTCCAGTTCTTGGAGATGGAGGGGGCCAATGAATATGAAACAATAACTACTATCATGGATAATATGAATGAATGAATAAAGACTGTCTCTTTCAAGCACCAGGTTTAAAATCAAGCTATTTGGCATAAATGAGAGGGAGAAGCAGCAGCAAACTGAATACTTTTTATTCACTGACTATATCTCAGAATTAGTATGGCTATCATGCCAGCCTGCTAGGAAGATGGAAACAATAAGATCTCAAAAGTGATGGACTTATCTAAAACATTTCAACATCATGGTGTAATTTGCACTGTGTCTGCCTTTTTGCTTGCCTCACTTTTGCAATGTAATAGGCCAAATGTAAATCAGCTCTGGTTCTGCTTTCATCCAGGGCTGCTCAGGAAAGTCCTGGGAACCCAGAATAGACTGCATTCATGCTAATAAAATTACATTGCATCTTGAAAATGATTTGGTTGCTTCAGGTGAGCCACAACAATATGTTCCAAATATAATTTATATCAGCTATTTTCTTGCAATGGTATGCCATTTTGCCATAGAGTACATATGATTAAAGCTAAACATTGAAGACCCAATGTTTGGTGTTTACAATTGTCACATTTATTAAGCAAAGACTATGAAGTCAACAGAAAATGACAAAAAAAGATAGTCCATAGTTCTTCCCTATGAAATTTCACCGTTACTTTTTGTGAATTTCATATTTGAAAAAAGTCAACTTTATCACTGTATATGAATTTATTATTCCTTTCTATCTTTCTGAACTTCTATTGCTTACTTTAATTTCTTTTAAAATTCCCTTATTCCCTTGAGTCTGGAAGCCCATCCCAAAATACATAGTGAGATTTGCTAAATTATGTTTTCTATTAAAAAAAAGGAAACAAAGTTCATGTTGGCCTATGATTATTCAATGTTTCTTGAGTTCAGTTTTCATTAAAAAATAACTTTTAAAAAATAAATTATTAGAAGAAAATAAAAACAATTGCAATACTTCTCTGCAACTTATCTTCCTTTGCGGACAATTTTAATTACATCAATTCATGAAAAGAGCGATAAGTCACTTTAATAAATGCTTTAGATTAAGTATTGTGATAGACAAAGTAAATTTAGATAGAATTTTTTTTGCAGAAATGTTTTCATTAATTTTGATAGTTTCTAACTTTGGAGAGATTTATTCTTTATGTATGCTAGGCAAAATGTGATAAATGAGCAAGCTTCATGTTTTGCCAGCAACATTTATTGTGTGAACTTGAATGGTTTGAACAAGCACACATTCAACCTTTATTTATTTTCCAAGTTGGCACACATAACAATAGTACTTTTACAAAAATACTAATAATACTTCTAAAATTTTAAAAATCTTTGCTAGATTTTTGCTCAGCCATGCTTCCAATATAGAAAAATTTATAAATCATATGACTGAAAATAGTTTGCATAATATAGAGACTATAAATGTGTAACTTAAATGCTTAGAAAGTCTCTATCTTAGCTACTTGCATTCATTATCTACTTATTGATCATATTGTTCTGGTATTTTGCAAAATTCAAATCAAAGAAATAGATCAGGAGAACTTATATCTGGCTTTATTAAACTTCACTGGTTATTACATCAGCATTATATTAGTAATGAAGTTAAGAATAATTTCAAAAAGTGTCTAGTTGGCCCAGGCATAGCAATGCTGATGGACGGGCAAAAAGCAAATAAAATAAAAATTCAACTGCAGGTGCCTGAGTTGTCAGACACACAGAAAAACAATTTTAAAAATATGAACCTACAATGTAACATATTGATTAGTTTTTCTAGATTTGAATGCTCAGACAGTTGGAGACAGTTAATTCTTCCTATACTTCCTATACATGTTTCATTTCAGCCCATCCATAATATCTTAAAAATATTTTAGTGAAACACTGAATAGCATTAGAATTATGTGTAAATCTTGAATGGGAAGCAGAAGGGAGAAAGATTAATATCTCCATGTTTTCTTGCTACATTTTCACTCTAGATATTTTCCCACTCCTGAAGAATATTGCTTTTCTAAAAAAAAAAACAACTTTGAGGTTTTATATATGTGCAACTTAGCCCCAGAAATCAGTAAAAATGCTGGCATCCTGTCATTTATTGCTACTCCAGGCCTGTAAGGAGAGAAGTTGTATTCTCAAACTTAAAACCAAATTAAATGCTGTATTAACTAAAGACTTCCCCTTTATGGATTACTGCCTTGTCGTGGCGAAGGGGCTTGCGTAACTCAATGAAGCTATGAGCTATGCCGTGCAGGGCCACCCAAGACGGACAGGTCATAGCAGAGAGTTCTGACAAAATGTGATCCACTGGAGAAGGAAATGGCAAACCACTCCAGTATCTTTGCCATGAAAACCCCATGAACAAAAGGCAAAAGATATGACGCTGGAAGATGAGCCCCTCAGGTCGGAAGGTGTCCAATATGCTACTGGGGAAGAGCAGAGGGCTAGTACTAGTAGTGCCAGAAAGAATGAAGCGACTGGGCCAAAGCCAAAAGAATGCTCAGTTGTGGATGCATCTGGTGATGAAAGGAAAGTCCAATGCTGTAAAGATCTTTTCTCCATAGGAACCTGGAATGTAAGATCCATGAATCAAGGCAAGCTGGACGTGGTCAAACAAGAGATGACAAGACTGAACATCGACATCTTAGGAATCAGCAAACTAAAATGGACAGGAATGGGTGAATTTAATTCAGAGGACCATCAAGTATACTACTGTGGGCAAGAATCCCTTAGAAGAAATGGAGTAGCCTTCATAGTCAATAAAAGAGTAGGAAAATCAATACTGACAAGGCAGTTCCATTCCCTCGGTGTTTCGGATGTGAAGGCCGCCACAAGCATACCGACTGCCGTTTTTGCTCTGCTACTTGCCGGGTGTGTGGCCGGCAAGGCCACATAGCCGTCATCTGTTTGGGTCGCAAGAAAGACTGTCCATTGGAAGAATTGCCTCGGAAAGGTATCCGGGTCCCCAGCCAGAATAGGGTGGGTTTTTGCGCATCCCGAAGAAGCGTATTGAGAACAGGGGCCCACCGGCCATTGAAGAAGAAGCTGCGTATTGATGTCAAATTGCGGAGGGTCCCCTTAACAATGGAGCTGGAGACGGGTTCAGCTCTGTCAATCATTTCCCAGAACACCCTCAAGCAGATCTGTGCCTGTGGTGAGCCACATTTTGGCCTCACTTAAAGGAGGCCGAGTTTTCGCCAAACTAGATTTGGCCCAGGCCTATCAACAGCTACCGGTTGATGATGCAACGGCAGAGGCCCAGACGATCATAACGCACCGGGGAGCTTTCAAAGTCAGAAGACTGCAGTTCGGAGTTAATGTAGCTCCTGGCATTTTCCAAAGCATGATGGAGCGAACGCTCCATAACATTCCGGGAGTTTGCCCATATTTCAATGATGTCCTCATCACAGAGGAATCAATCGAAAACCTGTCTGAAAGACTCCGGTCATTTTGCTGCGGTTCTGCGAAGCGGGGCTGAAGCTTAAGCAGGAAAAATGAAAAATTGGAGTAACTTCCACTGAATTCCTGGGGTTTCGTATAGATGCCGAAGGCATCTATCCTGCTGAGTCCAAGCTCAAGGCGATTCAGCAGACCCCAAGTCCCAAGTCGAAGAGCGAGCTTCAAGCCTTCCTTGGACTTCTAAACTTTTACCATTCCTTCCTTCCCCACAAGGCTGCAGTGGCAGAGCCGTTACACCGGCTCTTGGATAAACAGGTTCCATGGAAGTGGACAAAAGTCCACCAAAGGAGTTTTGCTGAGGTCAAAGCATTGTTGTCTTCAAATGCTGTTCTAGCTCATTTCAATGAGCAGTTGCCAGTTTGTATAGCTTGCGATGCATCTCCTTATGGAATTGGGGCTGTGTTAAGCCACCTCAAGGCTGATGGGACACAAGTTCCTGTAGCCTACTATGTCTTCTGCTGAGCGTAATTACGCACAGATAGGCAGAGAATCCTTGGCCATTGTGGCTGGCATAAAAAAGTTCCATGACTTTTTGTATAGTCGCCACTTCACGGTCTTTACAGACCACAAGCCACTTCTGGGGTTGTTCACAATGAACAAACAAACCCCACACATAATTTCTCCTAGAATGTTGAGGTGGTCAATTTTCCTCTCTGTTATGACTATTCCCTAGTTCACAAACCAGGTAAAGAAATGGGCCATGCAGATGGCCTTAATAGGTTGCCTCTAAAGCTCTTAGAATAAGATACTGCTCCGGCCAACCACATCCTGGCTATCCAGGATTTGCCTGAGTCTCCCCTCAATGCAGGGGATGTGGCTGCAGAAACAGCCACTGATAACATGCTAACACGCGTGTTAAACCGAGGGTTGTCAGGATGGCCTGACACATGTCCTGGCACCAATTTCCAGAGTTTCTGGAAAAGGAAGCATGAGCTATCCACCTTTAAGGGTTGTGTCCTGTGGGGTAGCAGGGTGGTGATCCCAACCTCATTGAGAACTAGAGTCTTGCAGTCTCTGCATGAGGGACATCCGGGCATAGTCCGGATGAAGGCGCTTGCACGTAGCTATCTCTGATGGCCTGGGCTTGATAAAGAGATTGAGACCCAGGTCCATGGGTGCCACATTTGCCAACAGTCCAGGCCTGAAATGCCACAGGCTCCCGTGCATAGATGGGAGGCCACACATGCTCCTTGGTCGAGGGTTCATATCGACTACGCTGGCCCCTTTCAGGGGCAATTCTTCCTCATTGTTGTGGACAGTCACTCCAAATGGCTAGAGGTCGTTCCAGTGTCCACCATGACGACTGCCAGGACCATCCAGGTGTTGAGGGGGATCTTCACCTCTCATGGACTCCCAGATGTTCTTGTCTCCGACAATGGACCTCAATTCACCTCTTCGGATTTCCAGTCCTTCCTGAAAGCCAACATGATTCGTCATGCTACTTCGACACTCTTTTATTTGGCTTCCAACGGCCAAGCTGAGTGCATGGTGCGCACCATCAAAGACGCCTTGAAGAGGCTCACTCATGGGAGCTGGCACCACAGGTTAGCTGATTTTCTCCTTTGCCACTGCACCACACCTTGCACAGCTACAGGCAAGAGCCCAGCTGAACTCCACTGGGGTCGCCGTCTTATTACCAAATTAGACAGATTACACCCAGACCGGGTGGCTTCACAGGTGTCACAGCCGCGGGCACCGAGGAGATTGCAAATGGGTGATCCAGTTTGGGTAAGGAACTATGGACCTGGACATCTTTGGGTGACAGCAGTGGTCTGCAAAGTCACTGGGCCACTGTCATACGAAGTGGCCTTGGATGATGGTCGCGTGCTGCGTCAGCACATTGACCAACTGCGGTGGAGGCTACCTAGTCACCCTTCTGCTCCTGACTCTGCTCTCGGGGGGAAGGAGGACCACGATCACGATCGTGGATCTCAGTCTCTCTGCGAAAGCGGGGGTTTGCACTCTCCAAACAGGGGTTTTGCCAACGAGGCGGCTCCTGACTCTGGCATTGGGACATTGCATGCAATTGGCTTCTCATGCCACATCTACCTCAGGCCTTGCGCCTACAGGACAGTGTTCTCAACCGGGTTCTCTCGCTGATCCGGGGAATTCCACCCCACCAAGGAACTCTGGTTTGGGCTTATCGGAAAGAGACAGCCGAAGTCAAATGGACAAAGGGTTGGGCCTACCGGAACAGGCCAGCCAGCAAGATCTGGGTTCACCCGCATCAAACGGGTCTCAAAGTCCCGGTCTGCCGAGCCTGGCAGGCGAGCTTGCAGACCGGGCACTTGCAGCAGCTCCGAGATGATCGGAGCAGGCCAGAGGCCCTCCAAAGTTCCTACAAGATTATGTGAGGTTCCTGTAAGTGGGCAGGCCTAGTTCCCTAGAAATCAGAACACACCCAAAAGTGTATTGTAATATTGTAAAGTATTAAGTATTACTATGGAGAGTGACATTGTAGTAGTTAAAATAGTAAGTATCTATTTTTTTTAACCAAGAGGGGAGGGGTGTTATGTCCTGGGCCTGTGATTGACAGAGCAGGTGCAGGAAGCTGCAGTGAGACCCGGGCAGACCATGTGGCCTACCCGGGCCAGACAGGCTGTCTCCAGCCTTTTGAGCATGCACAGAGCGGGAACATACGTTGCATTTATTGGCTGACGCTGTTCTCTGCAAAAGGTATAAAAGGGATCAGTGCCATTTTGTGTTGTTCTGTTGAAGCTTAAATAAAGAAGCATCTGTTGTTACTCCTGCCTCATTTCAATGCCTTATCAATGCAAAGAACAGAACACTTATTATCATGGGGGATTGGAATGCTAAAGTGGGAAGCCAAAAGATAACCAGAATAACAGGCAAGTTTGGCCTTGGAGTACAAAATGTAGCAGGGCACAGGCTGATAGAATTTTGTCAAGAGAATATGATGGTCATAGCAAACACTCTTTTCCAACAACCCAAGAGACAGCTCTACACATGGACATCACCAGACGGTCAACACAGAAATCAGATTGACTATGTGCTCTGCAGCCAAAGATGGAGAAGCTCTATACAGTCAGTAAAAACAAGACCAGGAGCTGACTGTGGCTCAGATCACGAGCTTCTCATTGCAAAATTTAGGCTTAAATGGAAGAAAGTAGGGAAAAACACTAGGCCACTCAGGTATGAACTAAATCATATCCCTGATGAATATACAGTAAAAGTGACAAATAGGTTTAAGGAATTAGATCTGATAGACAGAGTGCCTGAAGAATTATGGACGGAGGTTCACAACATTGTACAAGAGGTAGCAACTAAAACCATCCCAAAGAAAAAGAAATGCAAGAAAGCAAAATGGCTGTCTGAGGAAGCTTTGCAAATAGCTGAGGAAAGAAGGGAAGCGAAAGGCAAGGGAGAAAGAGAAAGATACACCCAATTGAATGCAGAATTCCAGAGAATAGCTAGAAGAGATAANATGCCCTCTTAAATGAACAGTGCAAAGAAATAGAAGAAAACAATAGAATAGGGAGAACCAGAGATCTCTTCAAGAAAATTGGAGATATGAAGGGAACGTTTCATGCAAAGATGGGCATGATAAAGGACCAAAATGGCAGGGACCTAACAGAGGCAGAAGAGATTAAGAAGAGGTGGCAAAATTACACAGAAGAACTATAAAAGAACGAGCTTAGCATCCCTGATAATCACGATGGGGTGGTCACTGACCTCAAGCCAGACATCCTAGAATGTGAAGTGAAATGGGCCTTAGGAAAGCTGAGCAACAACAAAGCTAGTGCAGGTGACAGTATTCCAGCTGAGCTATTCACAATTTTAAAAGATGATGCAGTAAAAGTGCTACACTCAATTTGCCAGCAAATTTGGAAAACTCAACATTGGCCACAGGATTGGAAAAGGTCAGTTTACATTCCAATTCCAAAGAAAGGCAATGCCAAAGAATGTTCAAACTATCGCACCATTGCACTCATTTCACATGCTAGTAAAGTTATGCTTAAAATCCTACAAGCTAGACTCCAGCAGTATGTGGATCGAGAACTACCAGAAGTACAGGCAGGATTTCAAAGAGGCAGAGGAACTAGAGATCAAATTGCCAACATACGCTGGATCATGGAGAAAGCTAGGGAGTTCCAGAAAAAAATCTACTTCTGCTTCCTTGACTATGCTTTTTTAAAATATATTTTATTAATATTTTTTAACAAGCATATGTCACTCAATAATTGGTAAACAGTGTGTTGTCTGGGTTACAATTGATTTCTATAATCTGTATTCCATATATTAATTTTAATTGATTTCCTCTTTCCCCAGAACATCTTTTTGGCAAACATTAATACAATTCTTATTGTTTTAATAAATGACAATTAAGTATATAATTTTTCCAATATTCCTAAAAAATAATCATCATATTAGTATAATATTTCTTTTTTTTCAGTCATTTGAGTTGCCTTATCATCAATCCTGTTACTATCCTTATTTTAGTTTGTTTCTCCCACCAAATTCTAAATATTTTTACTAATAAAGGTTTTCTCAACAATTGGTTACATGGGGAACTTCCGGTTGGATCGTGGCACCGATGGCGGCTTTTCCTCGAGCCGTCTGCCCCGAGGGCGCGTCAAAGCCGCAGGAACAGCGCGCAACAGCTGTTCCGTGGCTCGGAATCCCCTTCCCCGGGCAAAGGGGGGGTGAGCTTCCCCGATAGGGGTAGAGCTCCCTAGCCCTCACAATTCTTCAGCTGTGAGGACTAAGGTGAGCTCCCCCGGAGTCTGGGACTTCTCCGTGCCTCGGGCTGCCTTCGTTCTCAGAACGAAGCCAGACGCGGATTCAACCTCTGCTGTCCTAGGAGATTGTGAGTAGAATTTTACAAGCAGACAGAGCTAACCAGGAGGATTGGAACTTGAATGAATCGGGACTTTAACTCTGGAAACAAATAAGAATCTTCTTCACTTTTTATTTTAATTTGAAGAAGAAGGAATATGGCTGCGGAAGGGCGTTTTTTTCTTTGACAGAAAATATAAGAGACGTTTACTTTTTGGAGACTTTCACTTTTTTCTGGACTTTTTACTGTAATAGACTTGGTTACTTTGTTGCTTACTGGCTGGGCAAGCTTTCTGCTTTTACTTTTGTTTCTTGCTTTTATAAGACGTTATACTATATAAATGATAGTATAAGAGAAGAAAGAGAAAAGTAAAATGGCCTCAAAATGTGTGGGAACTTTTGTTTCTCAGAAAGGCACGATCTCCTCCCCAGCTGTTCAAATATCACAGCAGCCAAGAACCAAGACTCCTCCGCCTTCTCCCCCAATTCCGGTACTTACACTGAAAGATTTACAGGATGCTTTGAAGGACAATGCAAGACAGATTAGAACAGAGATGGAGGTGTTTTTTGAAAAGAAACTTGAAGAGAAAAATGCAGAGATGAGAGATGACATATTGTTTGCATTGCAAGGCTTGGCAGTTCATGTAGAACGTATTGATGGACGGGTGGATGAAGTGGAGGAACATGTTGAAAGTTTGGAATTTAGATTGGGAAAAGAGGAGAACGTGGATTTAACTCAAAATGAGGTCATTATGTTGCAATATAGAGAAATGGAATATGCTTTGAGAATAAGGGGATTGAAAGAAAATGCTCAAGAAAATTTGGAGGAAGAGATTGCAGCAGATTTGGCTTTGGTTTTGTCCTGTCAACCTGAAGAAATTATGAGAGAAATGGAAATTTTTTTTAGAGTTAATTCATGGGTTGCAAGACAGAGAAACCTTCCAAGAGATGTTGTTATCTACTTTTCCAGAAAATCAATCCGTAATGTAATTATTCAAGTTTTTTATAAGCAGAAATTTCAAATTTCAGGACAAGATGTTATAATTTTAAAGGAGATACCACCCAAAATACTTAGAAGGAAGGATTTCGCCTTCCTGGCTGAAGAGTTAAAAAAGCGACAAATTCAATTTAGATGGGATATACCTGTTGGTATAATGGTGAATTACATGGGAATACATTATAGGCTCAACACGATTGCAAAGGCAAGGGACTTTTATGTCTCAATCTTGAAAGTAGGTTCACCATTATCTCTACAAGGTACCAGGAAGGAAGGAATCTTTGAAGACAAAGTGGCGGAAGGAGTCATATCATCATCAAGTGTTATAAAACTGCAAGATCAAGATCAAGTTAAGCAACAATTTATGGAAATTAAAGATGATCCGAAACTACAAAGAATGACCCGTGCAGCTCATAGACGCAAAGAAAGAGAGCAACAAAAAGTGGATGTGGTACCTATAGCACACAAAATATTTTGAAGAAAAAGATAAAGTTTAAACCGCAGATATTTTTGCTGGGTATTATGGAAGATTTGGATACAAAAGAAATAGACTTGATGTTGAACCTGATAACTGCTGCAAGATTACTAGTAGCTCAATGTTGGAAAATGGAACGTTTGCCCACTGTAGAAGAATGGTCACTTAAAGTTTCAAATTTAGCAGAAATGGCCAAGATCTCCGCTTATGTGAAGGACTATTCACAAGAAAGATATATTTCAGTTTGGAGAAGATGGATAGATTATATTGAGAGTAAATACGGGACTAAAAAGTTTCATTTGGTTTTTGAGTGAATCTTAGAGTATTAATGTTGTTTATATGTTATAATAGTTTACTTATTTTTTATTTCTAATTATTAATATGATGTTATAATTATTGTGTTTAATACTAGTATATTTGTTTAAAAGAGAGTTAAAGGATGTTACAGATTTGTCATTTTAATAGTTGATTAATGTCAGATAGAGTATGATTATTGTATAAAATTGTCCTGCATGTATCCTAATTTACAATCTAAGTGTTGGAGATGTGGAAACTTAGATGTAACCTATTTTCATATTTGGTGGACATGCAGGGTTGGCTTTTGAGTGAATCTTAGAGCAGTGGTTCTCAACCTTCCTAATGCCGCGACCCTTTAATACAGTTCCTCATGTTGTGGTGACCCCCAACCCCCCATCCAGCTGGCCAGGGAGGGGGGCAGGAAGGCCGTTCCACTGGCTCCGCCCAGCCTGGTTGGAGAAGCGCCCAGGCGGGGAGAGGGAGAGAGAGAGAGAGAGAGAGAGAGCCAAGAGGGCGACAGCACCGGCAGAGCTTACTTCAGCCTCCTCCGCGGAAATGACCGCGAAGCAGCGCAGCCTCCCTTAGGACAGGGGTAGGCAACCCAAAACACTCAAAGAGCCATTTGGACACGTTTCCCACTGAAAACAAAACACTGGGAGCCGCAAAACCCTTTTGATATCTAAAATGAAGATAACACTGCATATATCCTTTTTTACCTTTAATGTATGTATGTATGTATGTATCTGTGTTTGTGTGTGTATATATAAAATAAAGGTAAACAAGGATATATGCAGTGTTATCTTCATTTTAGATGTCAAAACAGTCTCTCTCTGTCTCTCTCTTTCCTCTCTTTCCTTTCTCTTTCCTCTCTCCCCTCCCTCTTTCCTCTCTCTCTCTTTCCTCTCCCTCTCTCTCTTTCCTCTTTTTTTCTTTCCTCTCTTTCTTTCTCTTTCTCTTTCCTCTCTCTCTTACTCTCTCTCTCTTTCTCTTCCTCCCTCTTTCTCTTTCTCTCTCTTTCCTCTCTCTCTTTCTCTCTCTCTTTCCTCTCTCTTTTCCTCTGTTTCTCTCTCTTTCCTCTCTCTCTTTCTTTCTCTCTCTTATGGCTGCATCGTCGGGGGTCCCCGCCGCCCCCAGCCTGGCCGTCGCCCCCACCGGGACTCCGCGCTGCCCAGCCTCCACCCATCGATGGAGCCGCGGTGGGGACAGTGCCCGCCCGAGCTGCCTGGGGGGCAGCAGGAGGAAGGAGAGGAGGAGGGCGAGGAAGCAGCCGCCCCATATGGGACTCTGCACTGCCTGGCCTCGCCCTCTGCCCATTTATTTATTTATTTATTATTATTTTGATTTATATCCCGCCCTTCTCCCGACGGGACTCAGGGCGACTCACAACCTATTTAAAAACAAAAACATACCCACAATCCCCACCAAATAAAACCAATTAAAAGCCAAATATTTAACGTTGTGATTTCCTGTTTAAAATTTCCTTAAAATAAACCCGATTTTTAAAATCCTCTCTAGGCCAGGCCCGCTTGCTGGAAAAGCCATGTCTTGAGGGCACGGCGGAAAGTAAAGAGATCCGGAATCATCCGGATCTCGGGGGGTAGATCGTTCCAGAGGACGGGGGCACCCACAGAGAAGGCCCTCCCCCTGGGGGTCGCCAGCCTACATTGCTTGGCCGACGGCACCCTGAGGAGGCCCACTCTGTGGGAGCGTACCGGTCTATGGGAGGGAATCT
>NW_015386275.1:463012-502607 GCF_001527695.2 Protobothrops mucrosquamatus | reverse complement strand
ATTGAACAAAAGGGGAGAGAGGACCGACCCCTGGGGCACCCCACAAGTTAGGGGTCTAGGAGTCGACCTCTGTCCCCCTGCCAATACAGACTGCGTACGGTCGGTGAGGAAGGAGGAGAACCACCGCATAACGGTGCCTCCCACTCCTAGCCCACCGAGACGCCGCAGCATGATACCGTGGTCCACGGTATCAAAAGCCTCTGAGAGGTCCAAAAGAACAAGGACAGAGGAATATCCTCTGTCCCGGGCCCTCCAGAGATCATTAACCAACGCGACCAATGCCGTTTCCGTGCTGTGCCCCGGCCTGAAGCCCGACTGGTATGGGTCTAGATAGACTGTTTCATCCAGGTGCCGGGGGAATTGCCGGGGGAATTGATGGAGCCGCGGTGGGGGCTGGTGCCACGCGGCCCCTGCCAGCCCCTCTGCCAGTCCGGCTGCTCCCTCCCAGGCACCCCTCTTGTCCCGGCGCAGGCCCGAGCCGCCCAGGGGCACCAGGAGGAAGAAGAAGAGGAGGAGGGTGAGGAAACCGCCGTCGCCGCCCCAGCCAGGACTCCACGCTGCCTGGCCTCACCCTCCACCCATCCAATGGAGCCGCGGTGGGGGCTGGTGCCACGGAACCCCTGCCAGCCCCTCCGCCAACCTGGCTGCTCCCCCCCAGCCACCCCTTTTGTCCCGGTGCCCGCCCGAGCCGCCTGGGGGGCAGCAGGAGGAAGAAGGGAAGGAGGAAGAAGAGGGCAAGGAGATAGAGGAGCGGTGTCTCAGTTCCTAAGACCATCGGAAATATGTGTTTTCCGATGGTCTTAGGTGACCCCTGTGACCTGACCCACAGGTTGAGAACCACTGTCTTAGAGTATTAATGTTGTTTATATGCTATAATAGTTTACTTATTTTTATTTCTAATTATTAATATGATGTTATAATTATTGTGTTTAATACTAGTTTATTTGTTTAAAAGAGAGTTAAAGGAAGTTACAGATTTGTTATTTTAATAGTTGATTAATGTTAGATAGAGTATGATTATTGTATTGTTAACCCTGTGATTGGCTCTGGGAAGTGGGGGGGGAGGGAGGGGGGAGTGGAAGGGTGGGTTTTGGGGAGGGGGGAAATTATATTGTAAAACTTTTATAAAATTTTCAATAAAAAAACAACAACAATTGGTTACATTTACATTGACAGATTTAATTCTGTTTTTTCCCATATAAACCATCTCACATTTTTACATTTCTTAAGGAATAGATAAAAGAGTAAAAAGAGAGAATAAGAAAAGAAAAACAAAGAAAAAATAAAAAATAAAAAAGAAGGAAGAGAAGCAAGAGCAACGAAACATAAGAAATAACATACTACTTAGAATAGGTTAATATGTATTTATTTCCTCAGATTTCTTATTCTTTTTAACCATAGTTAAGAATATATTTAATCTTTAGACATTCCATTCAATAGATCTAGTCATCTAATCCCTCAACTCTGATTCAAAACATTTTATATACTTTCCTTAAATTCAGTCACATTTAAGTATCTAAAACATTTCATCCCTCGTATATTCCAAAATTTTTCTACTTCTTTAACCATATTCAAACACATGCTTCTTTTTTAAGTATTCTCTCTGATATGTCCCATCATCTATTCTCTTAGTTTCCATCTTAATCTTTTTTCTTTGCCCAGAATCTTTCTTAATCAATGTACTTTGCTGAATCAAAAGGTTTTCCCGTATGATCATAGGTGTTGCTGAGAGTAAATCAATGTCTTTGTCATGGGCATTTGCCCATTCCTTTTTATTAGGAATCTTTTTCCTTCTTTTTCTCTCCACTTCTTTTGTCACTTTTTGTCTTTCCATCAAGAACTTTCTCTTATCCTCAAGTTTGCTTTGTAGTGTTGAAATATAAATTGTTTTTTCTTCCACTTGAATTAAATCAGGGCTTTTCAACCTTTTCACCGATTGTGCCACTTTTAGAATATGGCAACATTCGAGTACCACCAGTCACCTAGCGAGGTGTCAAAAACTTGATGACCAAAAAAAAATAAAAATGGAAAAAAGTGATAAAGTACAGTAGTCCTTGACTTACAACAGTTTGCTTAGTGACTGTTCAAAGTTACAACGGCACTGAAAAAAGTGACGTATGACAATTTTTCACACTTATGACCGTTGCAGCATCCCCAGGGTCATGTGATTTACATTTCAATGCTTGGCAACTGATTCATATTTATGATGGTCACATTGTTTCAGGGTCATGTGATCGCCTTTTGCAACCTTCTGATAAGCAAAGTTAATGGGGGAAACCAGATTCACTTAACAACCATGTTACTAATTTAATCTCTCTCTCTCTCTCTCTCTCTCTCTCTCTCTCTCTCCCTCTTTCTTTCTCTCTCTCCCTCTCTTTCTCCCTCTTTCTCTCTCTCTCTCCCTCTCTCCCTTTCTCTCTCTCCCCCTCTCTCTCTTTCTCTCTCCCTCTCCCTCTTTCTCTCTCTCTCCCTCTCCCCCTCTCTTTCTTTCTCTCTCTCCCTCTCACTTTCTCTCTCCCTCTTTCTCTCTCCCCCTCTCTTCCTCTCTTTCTCTCTCTCCCCCTTCCTCTCTCTCCCTCTTTCTCTCTCTCCCTCTTTCTCTCTCCCCCTTTCTCTCTCTCCCTCCCTCTTTCCCTCCCTCTCTATTTCTCTCTCCCTCTCTTTCTCCCTCTCTCTTTTTCTCTCTCTTTCTCCCTCTCTTTCTCTCTCCCTCTCTCCTTCTCTTCTTCCCTCCCTCCCTCCCTCCCTCCCTCTCCGATTGGGGATCGATTTGGAGGCGCGGAGAGGAGGGGAGCAGCCGAGGGCTGCCTGTGTGACTTTGAAGTGGCCACCTTTGGAAGTACCAATGCTGCTCCAGCCAGGCTCGAGCCGGGCAGAGCGGGCAATGGGAGAGGAGCAAGTTGATCACCTTACTGGCAGCCGGGACTTCGGCACGCCTTCCCAGACAGCGGGGCCTACAGTAGTGCTGGCTGGGGATTGCAGGGGCTTATGGTATGCCGTCTCGGGGCTGCGGCTTGCAGGAGGGCTGGCCCGCTCAGCGGAGGCTCCAGCGGGCCGCTCCCAGGGGGGATACCGGGGCTGCCCATGCGGCTCCCCAGCCATGTGTGCTTTGGACGAGGCCAGCCTGGGAAAGGGACTTCCTGGGCATGCTTCTCTCAGGGGGCGGGGCGCCTGGGCGCAGGGCCAATCAGGAACCCCACGAGGGGGCAAGCCCACATGAAGAGCCAAACCCTTTCTCCGAGGGAGGGGCGCATTGAGGGAGCCAGCCAATCACGGGACGTAGATTCTGACGGATGGCTGGCCTGAGCCAACGAGGCACCAGAGGACTGGGAGCCATAGTTGAAGGCTGAAACGCCTTCAGCTGTAACTGCTCGCATGTGTTTGTGTGTGTGTGAGTGCGCAGGCCGGGATCAATGCCACTTTCCAGGAGATTGGTGCTTCTTCGGGGCTCAGCAGAAGCACCAGGATCAGTGCCGGAAGAAGCGCCGATCAGGTGGAAAGGGGCGCTGATCCTGTTGCTTCCACTGAGCCCTCACAGCCCCGGAGAAGCGCCGATCGGGTGGAAAGGGGCGCTGATCCTGGTGCTTCCCCTGAGCCCTCACAGCCCCAGAGAAGCGCCGATCAGGTAGAAAGAGGCGCTGATCCTGGCATTTCAACTGAGCCCTCGCCTCCCCCAAGCATTTTTTTACTCACCTGCTTTTAGCTGCACTCCCTTTCTCCTTTTGCTTCTCTGCCTTCATTTGCTTCTCTGCCTTTGCCACGTGTTTGTAAAAAAGAAAAAAAAGTTCCATGAGACTTTCTAACTTCTTGCGAGAAGTTAGAAAGTCTCATGGAACCTTTTTTTTGTCTCACAAACACATGAAGGCTGAGAAGGACAGGTGAGTAAAAAAATGCTTGGGGGAGGTGAGGGCATCTGGGTGGGGGCGGGGGGACCCAGGCAATGTGTCATGCAGCTCCAGCGGAATCTCCATTGAAGACTGCTTGAGGCTGCCTGCCGTCTCCAAGGCCGTTGCCAATCAGCTGGAGCTGCGCGCTTTGATCCTGGGCTCTCAGTAGGACCCAGGCAACATCCAATTCCAGCTGACTTTGCCACAAGCCTGTGCAACATTGCTGCCACTTCACCTCATTTACTTTTACACTTTTTAAAACATTTTTTTTACATTTCTTTTACATTTTTTACATTTTTTTTCAACCGGTCCTAAGCGTACCACCAGCCAGGTGTTCATGTACCACTGGTGGTACACATACCACCAGTTGAAAAGCCCTGATCTATACTGTGAATTTGTGTGAAGGGTAAGTCAAAGGAATACTAAAAATCAACTAAAGTATTCCTGTGCATATGGACAGATGCCAAACTTCATCTTCATCAATATGATCTACTTCACTGTTATGAAAAGAGAAACCAATTAGATGTTTTTTTCATCTAACAGTAGACATCTGAAATAATATCTACCTTTACTATCCATTTTATGTTCCACTACAGGCACAATAATTTTTTTAAGAAAGCTAAAACAGAATTAGTGGAGTCCAAAACTAAACTACAGGGTTGGAAATAAAATTTAAAAATAACTAATATCCTTAATGAATTATTTTTTTAACCCTTAACATCTTAAACAGTGTTCATTAAGAGGATTACAGTTATTAGTAAATTTTGCAAAAGCCTTAGTTCTGGAACACAGATGGAAAAGAAGAAAAAGTTAATTTTTATTCAAACAAAACATCTCACATTACTCTATGTGATAAATTACTTTAATTATTTTCATATTGCTAAACCTATGTTCCTTAATTTTAAGCAGGTAAGAAAATTGTCTATTGTTTTAAACAGTTTATACAGCTTTGAGAAAGCAAACTTTGAGAATAACAAGGAAACAAATATTAAAAATGGGATGTGAATGATATATTTATGCAACACTTTTGAAACACACAGCACTGCAGGCTAATAATTAGGCTGTTTTTTAAAACTGATTTTATAATTAATTAAATAAACTGCATGTATTTATTTCAATGTCAGGTATTTTTACATTGTTCTAATGGATTATTTGATTTCTGTTTAATCAAAACAGAAATATCAGGCTGTTATAAAAATTGGAACAAACAGTTTTTGCTTTGCAAGATGTATTCAAGCAGAAGGTGGCTCATGGCAGTGTAATCAGAAAAGTAACTTTGTAGATCAGGGGTGTCAAACTCAATTTAATTGAGGGTTGCATCAGCATTGTGGTTGCCCTCAGGGGGCCGGGTGGGTGTGGCCAGGGTGGGTGCGGCATACTGGGTGAGTGTGGCTGGAGTGGGTGTGGCCTACTGGGTGGGCGTGACCAGATCTACATCGTTCATGTCAAGGGTGGCTGTGGGGGCCTGGGCAGGAGTGGGACAGATCTGAGGATCTCTGGCAGAAGGGGGTGGGACCGGGGCAAGTGCCAAGGCATGGTTCACTGGAGGAGCTTCACTGTTCCTCTCAGGCCATGCGGGGGGGGGGGGCTGGATGGTGGTGCAGGCTGCCCGGAGCCCTGGGCAGCAGAGGTCAAATGCCCAGCCTGGCCCTCGAGCACCCGTGGCACCAAGCCCAGCCCCACTTTCCCAAGGGGGTGCCCAGCTGCACTTATCTCCTCTTCAAGGCTGATGCTGCTGTGCTTGCTCTCCTTAGCCAGGTTGCTCATGATGGGTACAAGGGCAAAGTCAGAGGGAGGCCCATTCCCTGTCCATGGGAGGAGACCCGGCTTTGTATCCAAAGCTTCCTTAGCAATAGGATGGGAGACCCCCAGGATAGGCCAGGAGGAGGGGGCCAGGGGATAGTGAAAGGGCAGTAGGGCAGGATGCACCCAGGGGTGGGGCCGATGCGGCAGGGGCTGGTTCCTTGCTGTTTCTAGACGGCCTTGTGGAGCTAAGACTGAATGCGTTTCAGCATAGATGGCCACCACAAAATTGTACATTGGTTCCCAACCAGCCTGGGCCAGGGCCAAGGTAGCGGGGGCCGTTCCCTCACTGTTTCCAGGATGGCTTTGCGAGCCACATGAAACTATTTCGCGGGCCGCATCCAGCCCCTGGGCCTTGTGTTTGACATGTCTGTTGTAGATTAATTAACATACACATTTTCCTAGGCTTTTTAACTGGACAGCAATATAAATATTTCATTTTTAAAAAATTGCTATTTGAGGGGAATAATGGCTTAGCGATAAAGATGCTGAGCTTGTCAGCTGGAGAGCTGACAGCAGGGTTCAAGACCTAGGCACCGCACAATGGGTGAGTTCCCATTACTTCTCCCAGAGCCTGCCAATCTAGCAGTTTGAAATCATGCAAATGCGAATAAATAGGTATGACTATGGTGGGAAAGTAACAGAGTTCTGTGCGCCTTGGTGAATAGTCATGCTGGCCACATGACCACGGAAGTGTCTTCAGACAATGCTGAGTCCCTTCACTAAGAAACAGAGATGTGTACTGCTCTCTAGAGTCAAACATGACTGGACAGGGGAAACCTTTACCTTTTAGTTTATTGGGTTTTAGTTATACGTGTAGCAATTTTACTGGTCTGCAACTGAAATAAAACTTTTCTTCCTTTAGATTAGGAGTTACCCTTAATAATCTAAATCAGCAGTTCTCAATATGGGTCATACGCTTACTTCCCCAGGAGGCCATGCCATATTTCTAGGGCAGTGATGGCGAACCTTTTAGAGACTGAGTGCCCAAACTGCAACCCAAAACCCACTTATGCATCGTTGGGTGCCGGGTAGATGTGGCCCATTGGGTGGGCGTGGCTGCAGTGGTAACAGCAGACTGGGTGGGACTAAAAAGTTCAATCAATCAATTCCAACTTTGCAAGATCTTTTTTTCCCCCGCAAGAAGTTGAAATTGACTGATTGATTAAACCTTTTTTTTTGTACACGGCAGCAGAGGCCTAAAGCGAATAGATTTTATAAAACCCAGCTGAAGGCCTAGGACTGGGGCAACGGTGCGCGTGCCCACAGAGAGGGCTCTGAGTGCCGCCTCTGGCACCCATGCCATAAGTTCGCCACCACTGTTCTAGGGGGTTCTGAGTAGAGCACCCAATCTTAACTGCCAAGTGCATGGTCAATTTGTTATACTCCTCACATCTGTGCTAATATTAGCACTATTAAATTAATAAACAGTGGAAATCATGTATTTATACTACCTTTTCCCCAGCTAACTATGGAGGGAGGATCACAGAGGTAAATATGGCTCAGAAGGGGGCTATGAGTTAATACAGGTTGAGAACCACTAATCTACATCAGGGCTTTTCAACCAGTGGTACGCGTATCACTTGTGGTATGTTAGCATGTGGCAGGTGGTACACAGCCCTGCCCAGGCAAGTGTAGTGAGGGAGGGAACGAGCCATCGCAGCACAGGACTTACTGTGAGAGAGGCTTCCGGAGCTGCAGAGTGGCTGGGGCAAGGCAAAGGCCCCAGGCCCACTTCCGGCTCACCCGGATGAGAAAGGAGGAGGAGGGGGGTGGAGGGGGGTGGAGACAGGAGAGGCTATAAAAGGAGGCAGTTTGGATGGGAGAGGGAAAGCGAGAAAAAGAAGCAGCCTTGGAAGGAGGTGGACTCAGTTCTAGCTGCACCAAAGGGAAAGAAGGAGGAGGGTGGAAGAGAGGAGAAGAGATCAAGCAGGACGGCCATGAGCTGATCTACAACTTCTGTGGCAGCCATCCATGCTGGCAGCAACAAACAGGCAAGAAATGCAGTGGGGGAGGGGTTGCTCTCCACGAGGAATGAAGAAAGACAGCAATGAAGAAAGGCAGCATCTGCTGGAGGTGAGGCATGGAGGGAGGGAGAAGAAAAGTGGAAGGATTCTTATGTGCTTTTGTGACTTTGAAGTTCTGGGATTTGTGCAATGTGGGCTTTGTGTTCTTAAGGAGTGTTTGGCAATTTCTATTTGGCTGATGGCCGATGTCTTGTGTTAGCTTCTATTGCTCTGCTATTGTTAGCTGTAAGTTTTGCTGCAAGGGATTTTGAAGTATTTTTCTTCTGAATGGATTTTGCCTGTAGCATTCCTTTACTTTTGAATGGAGCCATTTGGGGAGGGTGCCTTAGCCAGCAGCCAATACTTACTACATTTTTTTTCTTCCTTAAGTGCCGGCTGCTGGCTCCTTAACTTTCCTTTCTAGCCAGTAGCTAACTCTTAAAGGGGAATGCACCTTTTTAAGCTAGTTCCCTCAGCGGCGTGTCTTTTCTGTCTCTGGAGGCTTTTCCTTGTTTGATGAATATATGGAAGAGGGAAAATATGGGGGGGGGAGTTCAAATTCTTCCTTCAGAAGGAGATGGGCATGAGAAAGAGGGAGGCAGAGAGGGAGGGAAGGAAGTCCCGCCTTAGCACTTGGCCACCAGCAGCCCTGCCATTGACTTTGCTTGTCAAAAGGTTGCAAAAGGGGATCACATGACCCTGGGACACTGTGACCATGATAAATATGAATCAGTTGCCAAGCATCCAAATATAAATCACATGACCCTGGGCATGCTGCAATGGTCATAAGTGTGAAAAATGGTCATAAGTCATTTTAGTGCAATTGCAACTTTGAACAATTTTTTTTTGTCACCAAGTTTTTGACACTTTGCCAGGTGGTACTCGAATATTGCCATATCCTAAAAGTGGTACAGTCGGTGAAAGATTGAAAAATCCTAATCTACATGACCTCTTCCAACTTTAAGATTTTAATAGCTCATGTATATATTCCATACAAAGAATCAACATTATAAAGATTATAAAGAACATTTCTTATTTAGGGAATAATCCCCAGTTTAGAGGTTCCATTTCCATTTCAGTTTAGAGATCAAACATTTCCTTACTTTGAGGTTTTTAAAATTTTATCCATTTGTATTCTGTGCTACAGGTTTTACACTTGCTCAAATGAAACAAGTAAATACTCTGAACTTCATTTGATCTTAAGAAATAAACATATGAGAGAATATAATATATAGAAATGAAGAGACAGAAGGTAAGCCCAACATATTTCAAGATTTGTTTATTTTGTACTTTATGTAAAAAGTTCATGCACAACAATTAAGAATGAATTAATTTCCAAGTATTTGAATAAATTATGATCTAAGTTTGTTTCAAACTGAAACAATTAGAGTTTGAATTGGAATTTATTTTGCCTGTAAACAGATAAATATATTAGAAAAATAATCTTTTTTAAAAAAATTAGTGGACTTAATCCTATTAATTGTGCTGAGTACCAACTTTACAAAATTACAATGGATATAACAAAAATAGCTATTACTAAATGTAAAACAACACAGACTAGTTGATTTCCAGTATCCAGTATTTATTAAATTATTCTTCATATATTGAATATGTAATTCTCAGCAAAATGAAAACACAAACAAAAACACTTCACCTGTATAAAAATGCAATCTAGTGCAATTAACCAGGTTCAATTCAACTTCTCCAGACTTCTAATGTCATGAAAATAAAGACCCCTAATGTTTGTCTATAAAGTATACTTAAAACCTGGTGTGATTCCCTTAATTGTCCTCATCTCTCACTCAAATCCCTATCTTTTTAAAAATAATGAAATATCTGAATATCATCGGCATTGACAATATCACTATCAGTCAATTGCACAGGCAGCTTTACTTAGAACAGCACTTAGTAATAGCACTTAGATTTATATACCACTTCACAGTGCTTTACCGCCCTGTCTAAGCAGTTTACAGAGTCAGCATATTGCCCCCAACAATCTGGGTCCTCATTTTACCGACTTCGGAAGGATGGAAGGCTGAGTCAACCCTGAGCTTGAGCTGGTGAGAATCGAACTGCCAAACTGCAGGCAGCCATCAGTAAGCAGAAGTAGGCTGCAGTACTGCATTCTAACCACTGTGCTACCACGGCTCATTCTTTTAATACAGGGGTCTTCAAATTTGGCCCTTTTATGACTTGTGGACTTCAACTCCGAGAATTCCTCATCAGGCACACTGGCTGAGGAATTTTGGGAGTTGAAGTCCACAAGTCATAAAAGGGCCAAGTTTGAAGATCCCTGTTTTAATACCATCAAATAATAGAAGCTATCTATCTCAGATTCTTGGGAATACTCAATAATTGAATAACAATGCGAATCCAGTCTAAACATCTGGCTGATGGTGCAATAAACCATAACAATACCAAAATTTCAAGCCCATCTCTAAAGTAATCATCCATAGTTATTACTTTTTGCCTGTTTGGAGACATCCTATTGCTAAGCAGTGACTACAACCATTTCAGTACAAATTGCAAGTGTAATATATATGTGATGGCAAGTACACTGAGCTGAAAATTTGGAATATAAATATATTCATATATATTTTAACATGCTAAAAAAATCATGTAAATGATTCCTAACTATGATGCATGCCAAAAACAGAATATTGAAGAGCACAACAAAGAACTGTGGTAAATCAAACCAAAATCCTATCTAGTTCAAGGAGATGCCAAGAAAAAATCCCCAAGGACAACAGCAACCTTTCATTTGTATTCTCCAGCAATTGATACCACTGATCCACCACATGTGGCATTTCTGCCAATTCAGGACTGGAATTACACCTGTGTTCTCATAAAGTCACAGCTTTTCAGCAATTCAGCTAATTCATTTCTGGCTTAGCTCCAACACAGAGGAAAAGCTGCAAACATTATTTTGCAGCATTAATGAAGGAGCCACAAGCCCAGTAATTTCCCACTGGAGAAAAATCTGGCCTGTTTTCCATGTCCTGGCTCTTCAGTTATACCACATCATTTTGGAAGTTAAGGCACTAGAGTAATTCATAAATCTTGCCTTCTAAAGAATATCAAGATGAAGTTAATCTTCTGAAATAGGCTGTTCTCTGAACTCCTCTGATACTATATTAAATCTGTTGAAGGGCAGACAAAAAAGACTGGACGCTTTATGTTGTTCTCCTCTTAAACTAAATGCAGCACAAAACTAGACATGCAGAAGTTGGGACTATCTTCTTTCTGCCCCAAACCTCAAAGCAAGGAAGGAAACAAACAAAACTTGGACTAGAGCTGTTGTTTTGGAATTTAACAAGGAAAAAGCCAGACAATATGTATGCAAACCAATAAATTGTACATGAACAGTAGAGCATGTGCTTCTGATTGGGTAGATTTGATGAATAGAAATAAGAAATCCAAAGAATTCCCTACTATCCCTTTATTTATTTTTTATAATATTTTATTGATTTTCTCTTTTTACAATTGGATATTTTAAAAACAACATGCTGACTGGGTTGATCAATAGTTCAATAGCGTACATAAATCTTTAGTATAAATTCTCATGATACAACACCAAATATTTCCTGTCTTTTTCAATTAATATCTGCTCATATTGGGCTAGTACATTTCTTATTATTATCAACTAGATAAAAACATCTTTGTTACAGTTATCAATAATTTTTAGCTTATACATATCTTAATTGCGTTTGCACTTAATCCTTGTATACAATCAATGTCCTGTTATTGCTTTTTCCCCCCCAGGCTTTAATTTCCCATCAATATTCAAATTAACACTATTATTTATGATTTCCAAGTATTTTATATTTAGGTGACTAAAGTTTCCCTTATCTCAATTTCTCCCTTTTTCCCTTTTCATAGCGAAGTCTAATATTCTGGTTACACATCTTATCGATTTGATTATAGTATTGCTCTGTTTTTTAAAAGTTATCTATTTTCCACCATGTTAAACCATCTAATTAATAATACAGTATCCCCTCTAATAAGTTAAAACCATTATAGGTGTTCTCTGGGTTAACCAATAGTTCAGTACTATACATAAATTTTTAGTTTAAGTCTAATATTAAAACATCAAATACTTCCTCTCTCTTACCAATAATATCTGTTATCTCATATTGGGCAAACAGAATTCTTATTTTCAACTAAGTAGAAACATCCTTGTTACATTTATCAATATTTTTTAGCCTATAGATATCTTAATTGCATTTGCACTTAATATCTTTATATAAACAATGTCCTATTATTGCAGGCATGTCAAACTCGCGATGTTGTGCAACGTATTGCGACTTTCCCCCCATTGCCAGCAATGGGATGGGCACAGTTTTGACGTGACGCATCCGGCCCATGGGCCGGCAGTTTGACAGGCCTGTATTATTGCTTTCCCCCCCCCAAACTTTAATTTCAATTAATATTCAAGAAAACACTATTATTTATGATTTCCAATAACCTTATGTTTAGATGACCAAAAGTTTCCCTTATCTCAACTTCTCCCTTTTCCCCCGTTCATACCAAAGTATAATAGTCTAGTTATACATCTTACCTATTTAATTATAATGTTATTCTATTTTCTAAAAAAATATCTATTTTCCACCATATTCAACCATCTAATTAGTAATATAATATCCCCTCTAATAAGTCAAAGCTATTATTTTCTTCAGCCTTACTCTGGCTTTCTTCCTTTGCCAGCTAACCTTCCATGTCAGTGCCTTTGAATCATCAAATAGTTCTCCCTCTATTTTTATATACATATTATTTGGAATAAGAAAGACCGTTTGGTTGAAGTTTTTTGGGAAGGAAGAGCCATTGGTATTCATTAAGTTGCCTCCCTATTACTCCAATTTCCCACAATTGTCCTGATAGGTTTATCTTCCATTCAATCTGTTCTTCTTCCTTTTCCTCAAATATATTCGGATTTCTTAATTTGTAAAAAGTCTTTTCCATTTTCCATGTTGTCACTCCCTTTTCTGATTTTTCAGTTGGCTGGGTCTGTTGGTCAGATGGGTCCTCTGTCTTAGTGTTTAGTTGTTCCAATTTTAGACTTTAAAATCGAACGTTAAAAATATTTTTTTATCTTTTGTAGCTGGGTATGGGACATCTATTTTACGTTTTATAGGTGGTCTTAATAGTAGAAATTGTTTATCAAGTAAGAGTTTATAATCCAAGGTGTTCCATCATCTCGTGTAATAACATATGCTTCTCATGCAGGGAAATAGGAAAGCAATTCCCCGAATATAGCTCTGAAAGTCAGTAAAAGTTTACATTCATAGTTCAGACAGGCCAGATAAGCTGCCCAGAAATCCCTTCTTTGCAGCTGGGTTTTTCAAAGGTGGTAACTGTCAAGGTAAAACAAATTTTATCTGAAGTCTGGGCTTCGAGCCAAGTCTCTTTTAAGCAATAACAAATTGTAATACCATAATTCACCACAAGATGTCACCAACGCCATTTTAAGCTTTTTAAGTCCAACATTTATATGGTAGTTTTTAAAGTCTTTTTTTTAAGTCTCCAATAAGAAAAAGAACAGTTTTAGTCCCCAGGTTTCAAAAGAATATACATCCAATTAGATTAAAATTAATCTTATAGTTGCTGTTTCCCCTGGGTAGTTAGTCGCTGCTTTTCTTAGAGGGTGGGGTAAAAATTCCCTTCCCTCTCTCCTCACGGGGGAAAGATGCTTTGGGCAGCTTTTACAGGAAAGAAAACTTAGAATCTTAGAGAGGATCAGGTCTCACTCAGTTTCATCCGTGTTGCTTGAAAGTTGCTTGCTAGTGCTTTTGACTTCAGCTGTCAGCAATTTAGGGACCGGCCATTTTGATATGGCCAGTCATTCCCCCGCCGGTTTGGAAGGCTTCCCCGGATCAAATGGAAGGGCTGCCGCTGTCCCGCAATCAAACGGGGGTCCCCTCCTTGCTTGTTGCCTCTACGGTGCAACGTTCGACCCTTTCCAGGTCCCCCAGTGGAGCAAATTCAGACGTGAAAGACGCAGCCTGTCTTTCTGCATCCGCGGTGCTGCAATGCCAAGCCGGATGTCCCCTACTACCCCTTTATAGAACATTCCTTGAGAACTCTCTCACAGTAAGAGCTTATCTGTGCTGGCTCTTTCCCTCCCCCACTACACTTGGCTAGACAGGGCTGCGTACCATCTGCCACTCGTTAATGTACCACAAGTGGTATGCATACCACCGGTTGAAAAGCCCTGGTCTAGGTAGTGGCCAGGGATGATGGAATTTGCTGCTTCGCATGATCCCTTCCTGACCTCCTGAAGCTTATCTCAGGTGCTGCAGGATCTGAGGGAAGGTTCTGGAAATATTTGTAACAATAAGGTATTCAACAGAGTCAAACTATTAAGTTTTCAACATTTTCCAAACTTAACTCTAATTCACTGCACAAGCTAAGGATTGCAAAACAGCATCTGCACTCATTATAGCAAACATAATTTCATTGATGGAATCTGCTTAACACATATTGTATATGAAATATTTTAGTGTTGTTTTGCAGAGTGAGAAGGAGGGGGATAATGAATGAATGAATGAATGAATGGATGGATGGATGGATGGATGGATGGATGGATGGATGGATGGATGGATGAGTCCTACGAGGAGAAGGGCGGGATATAAATCCAAATAATAATAATAATAATAAATAAATAAATAAATAAATAAATAAATAAATAAATAAATAAATAAATAAATAAACAAACAAACAAACTGGATACATTCTTGTAGGATTATTAAGTCATTGACCCACAAGTTAGGATTTGTTATGCTAAATGTTCAAGCTATTGCGGAATGCTGAAGCTATCTGGACTAGACAGTCAAAGAGAAGAGGTTAAGGGTCAAAATGGTAAATGCTTGGGCTGAGGGATAAAAATAATTTAACTGTATTTGGAGGGTGGGAAATTGAAGGGAAGCAAATGAAAAGAGAAACAAAATAAACTAATAAGTAAAAGTTATAAGATTAACCAAAGAGGCATAAAATAGAATTAAATGCACTTGCTGTTTTAAATAAGTAGGTTAAGTTTGAGGTAACCTAATCAATATTTATATTTCAATGTCACATATAACTAAATTCTTACAACAAATTAACACAACATAAAGAGAGTAACATACATTTCTACTCTGCAAGAGCCCACATTAAAACATGGATCTACAACAAAGAGTATAAGAGTGATGCTATCTGTTTATCCAATTCCTTGGAGTCTCAGTATATTGTTCACCCAGAGATATTTCTATTCCAACAAGAAAAGGAAAATGTAGAACACACTGACAACTACTGAGCCACATCCAATTGCAGAACAATTTAAGAGACTTATGTTTCTGAGTAGCAATATGTTTATTTCCTGTCAGTTGAAATGTACACTAGGATCCAATAGTCTTGTCACCTTTACATATCAGCATAAATTTATATAAAAGAGCAAATGTGCAAATCAGTAATGCTATAAAATGTTAAGGAATGCCAACCACTGTAAAAGAATTTCTACTGATTTACCAGAGGACTATATGAGGGATCTCTATAGAGTGTTTTCTTGCAATGAAGATCAAGTGCTAAGAATGCAAAAGCTGAATGAACAATATTTAATCCAAATATATATGAGAGCATCTTTGGAATAATTCAACCTGCTCAACCATGGATTTTATAGCAGAGCACCCTTGATAAATTCTTCTACACTGTCTAATTTTTTGTTTAAAGTGTGTCCAGATGAATAGGTTTTTGCATGATTTAGCCTATCCATTTACAGGAAGATCTGCTTAATATCCACTGTGAAACAAGCATTTTCATATGCTCAATACTTTTAGAATAAAGAAGAAACCTAGATCAAGATATTACTGCTGATAATATTTTTACTCTAGGGTCTCTGCCTGTTTAACTGTATTCTGCTACGGTATTTTTCCAGCTATAAATAGTAGTATCCATAATCCCAAGCCCCTATAATATTCTGGTTTCAAAAAATATTGTAATGAATGCATTCAGCATAAACTTAACTTGAGCAATTTATTTATCTACATCCTAGCTCAAAATCTTGAAGTTGGTTTTGGAAAAAGATTACAATCAATATGACATATATAGAACAGGGCTTTTCAACCTTTTCACCGATTGTACCACTTTTAGAATATGGCAACATTCGAGTACCACCAGTCACCTAGCGAGGTGTCAAAAACTTGATGACCAAAAAAAAATATGGAAAAAAGTGATAAAGTACAGTAGTCCTTGACTTACAACAGTTTGCTTAGTGACTGTTCAAAGTTACAACGGCACTGAAAAAAGTGACTTATGACAATTTTTCACACTTATGACCGTTGCGGCATCCCCAGGGTCATGTGATTTACATTTCGATGCTTGGCAACTGATTTATATTTATGATGGTCACATTGTTTCAGGGTCATGTGATCGCCTTTTGCAACCTTCTGACAAGCAAAGTTAGTGGGGAAAACCAGATTCACTTAACAACCATGTTACTAATTTAATCTCTCTCTCCCTCTTTCTTTCTCTCTCCCTCTTTCTTTCTCTCTCTCCCTCTCTCTTTCTCTCTCCCTCTTTCTCTCTCTCTCCCTCTCTCTCCCTTTCTCTCTCTCTCCGCCTCTCTCTATTTCTCTCTCCCTCTCCCTCTTTCTCTCTCTCTCTCCCTCTCCCCCTCTCTCTCCCTCTTTCTCTCTCTCCCTCTCTCTTTCTTTCTCTCTCTCTCCCTCTCTCTCTCCCTCTTTCTTTCTCTCTCTCCCTCTCACTTTCTCTCTCTCCCTCTTTCTCTCTCCCCCTCTTTCTCTCTCTCCCCCTCCCTCTCTCCCCCTCTTTCTCTCTCTCCCTCTTTCTCTCTCCCTCTCTTTCTCTCTCCCCCTCTTTCTCTCTCCCTCCCTCTTTCCCTCCCTCTCTATTTCTCTCTCCCTCTCTTTCTCCCTCTCTCTTTTTCTCTCTCTTTCTCCCTCTCTTTCTCTCTCCCTCTCTCCTTCTCTTCTTCCCTCCCTCCCTCCCTCCCTCCCTCTCTCTCCGATTGGGGATCGATTTGGAGGCGCGGAGGGGAGGGGAGCAGCCAAGGGCTGCCCGTGTGACTTTGAAGTGGCCACCTTTGGAAGTACCAATGCTGCTCCAGCCAGGCTCGAGCCGGGCAGAGCGGGCAATGGGAGAGGAGCAAGTTGATCACCTTACTGGCAGCCGGGACTCCGGCGCGCCTTCCTGGCCAGCGGGGCCTACAATAGCGCTGGCTGGGGATTACAGGGGCTTATGGTACGCCGTCTCGGGGCCGCGGCTTGCAGGAAGGCTGGCCTGCTCAGCGGAGGCTCCAGCGGGCCGCTCCCAGGGGGGATACCAGGGCTGCCCGCGCGGTTCCCCAGCCATGTGTGCTTCGGATGAGGCCAGCCCGGGAAAGGGACTTCCTGGGCACGCTTTTCTCAGGGGCGGGGTGCCTGGGCGCAGGGCCAATCAGGAGCCCCACGAGGGGGCAAGCCCGCATGAAGAGCCAAAATTATACCCAAAATTGGCATAAGATGTTTTACTATTAGGTAATCACTCCAGCAAAAATAAGTCTGTCTTCCAAAAATGTTGTAAATGTAGCAAACAGGTTGGATTGAAAAAAAAATGCATGATAGCAGTGTTGTAAACACCAACAATACTGGAAAATGCTGCTATGTAGAATACAACAATTTTTGCAATCCAAGGTATCTTTACTAAATTTCACTAACCCTTGTATCTCTTCAGAATATATTAAATTAGCATTATATATGTTAATGGTTGCAAGGATTCTATATCGCTTTTATTGGAAATGATTACTGATTTCCTCTTTGGAAGCACAGCAAACCGAATCTGGGAGAATACCTTGATGTCTAGAAACATGTTGTATTAAAAAAGTAAAACTGACATAGAATTTATTTCTAGAATTAATTCTCTAGAATTTAATTCTTCTAGAATTCTTCTAGAATTAAATTCTTGGACTACAATTTTATACATGGAATCATGCCATATTCAAAATTTTGGTTATGCAGGTCATATCCTAACTTGATATTGATTTAATATATTATTTATTCACTTCAGTTTTCTCAATGATTTCAGTTGTTTTAGCCAAGCCCTTTTAGCAGGGGACCTTGATCAGAAAATGTATATGAAATACCTTATAATATCACAAACTACTAATGATTATTAATTATCTGATATTTCATTGTCCTGTATTTCATATCTGGAAACCTATCATAATATTTAAAAAAATGAAATTGCCAATGATACAAAACTGGGAGAACAAATCTGGTGAATGTTCAGTAGTAGCAAAACTGACACTATATATATTCATAATTTAATTTAAGCAGGAATTGACACATTACATAGCAAGGCAGATTCTACATTTGAGACACGGCTTCTAGGAAAAGAATCCAGAGATGAATTAAAAACAACAATGAATGACATACAGATACAAGCAATAAACTCCAATGTTTAATATTAAATTTTAAAGATAGCATAAATATTTAAGAAGTGGTAATGGCTTGGGGAAAAGAAGAAAATGAAGGCAGGAATGTATCATCAAAATTCCCTTCACAATATTTTCAACTTATGTTTTATTTTACAGTTTTACATTTGCATTTTGTATCTTTATTCTTTGGTATTTCTTTTTTTTTTTCCCAAAGAAATTTTATTATTTTCCATCAAAAAAAAACAATCATAACATAAGTAAACACAATAACAATGTACTTCTTAACCTTATGCAGATGATCTGTCTATCACCTATCTATCCACACATATAAAAGTATTTCATGATCTGCAATTTATTTGTTTCATCTGTATTTTACATTCTTTCAAAAATATATAGCAACACGGACAGACGAGGAAAAGAAAGAAAAAGAGAAGATTTTCAGACATGAAGACAACCAACACAGAGTGAGGAGAACTGGTTAACTCAATAGGAGACTTATGAAGAACCTTGGAAGACAAAGTTGGAGGAATCCCATAATTTTGTCACCTATCATCAAAGTACTTTTGTTCCAAGACAGCAGCATATTGCATATCCAATCCATATTTGGATGGGGAGGAACAGGCTTCGACTCAACCCGTCCAAGACCGAGTGGCTGTGGTTTCCGGCGTCACGACATAGCCAGTTGGCTCCATCCCTGGCTATCGGGGGCGAGTCATTAGCCCCCGCGGAGAGGGCCCACAACCTGGGCGTCCTCCTGGATACCCAGCTGTCTTTAGACGACCATATGACAGCTGTGGCCAGGGGGGCTTTTCATCAGGTTCGCCTGATACGCCAGTTGCGCCCCTTTCTGGATCGTGACGCTCTACACACGGTCACTCAAGCCCTCGTTGTTTCCCGCCTGGACTATTGCAATGCTCTCTACATGGGGCTCCCCTTGATGTGCACCTGGAGGCTCCAGCTAGTTCAGAATGCGGTCGCGCGGGGGATCCTGGGGGCCTCTAGATGCTCCCATGTAACACCTCTCCTGCGCGAGCTGCACTGGCTGCCTGTGGCCTTCCGGGTGCACTTCAAGGTGTTAGTAACAACCTTTAAAGCGCTCCGTGGCAATGGACCTAGGTATTTGCAAGACTGCCTCCTACCAAACACCTTCCTTCGACCAGTCCGCTCCCACAGAGAGGGCCTCCTTAGGATGCCATCCCGGTCTGTTACGGCCGACCGCTGGGGGTCCCCCTCTCGGAAGAGACACCGTCGAGGACGGGAGACCTTACTGGATGGGGGGCTGGATGCATGTCAACGCCTGGACGCGGAAAAAGCGGCTCGGGACTTCCGGGTAGATAAGACACGCCGGCCGGACCGCATCAAACTAATACAAAATCACCCCCAAAACATTGGGGTACTTTTAGAGCAGGCCTGTTATTTAATTTGATTTTAGAACAGAAACTTGTGTATATTTATCGTGGTTTTTATTATCGCCTGTTCACCGCCCTGAGTCCCATAAGGGAGATAGGGCGGTATATAAATTCAATAAATAATAATAATAATAATAAATAATAATATTTCCTGAAGGTTTTCTCTAAGAAAATGGTTACTTAATTTGTTGGACAGATTTCCTGCAGCTTCCATTTTCTCATCACAACACTCATCACAATACTAACATTTATTTCTCGGCGCAAATTCTTTTCAATTGACCTCCCTACATGATAAAATATCTCTTTCATCCTGTATTTTTCTGATGGAAATTCTAGACTGTTCTCAGGGAGCTAAATCAAACGTTATAAAATTTACTACTGTATTTACGTTTTGTCTTACAGAAGCAATTTTCATGGCAACATGAGCATTTATCTTGTGCCCACTTATTACATGGTGGACACAGTGCTTAAAATGAACAAAGTACGTAGGCAGGTATGGCAGATTTAATTTAGTTGACCTGCAACCCTATGTTTTATTCTGTCAATATAGTGGGTACTTCACTGAAAACATAAAGACAGAGGGAGTACAGAAAATAGCATAAACAGCAGCCACCACAATTTTTAATAACAATTTCATCCCCTTTGATGAAACCAATTGCTTATTCTGGCATATAGGTAAATTGCTTATTCTGGCAAAAATTGCAATCACTTGATAGGACATATGACATCTTTTATATTTCAAAAGAAAAGAAATGTTAGTAGGTGAGACAAACTATTTTTTTAATGTTTCCAAATGCAAATACAGAAAGCAACAGGATTTGGTTTTTTAAAGAAGATTTTCCCCCACAAAATCTATTTCTATTGTATTTACTAATCACTTTTTAAAAACATATGCATACACCTGAGAAATACAGTATACAGTGTAATTAGGCAATATTATTAAGCTCTCTGTATGATGTTATTTAAATACATTTCTATCAAAAGCCAAAATATTTATTCTCAAATTTATACTATTTCCAAGAAGATACATTCTTTATTTGTCAAAATGTCCCTTATGGAGAACCACAGAAGGTGAAACTGACTTATAATTAAAACCTCAACAGGGGTATATTACAGCTACCCTTTCATTGGGCAAGACAGAAATGCAAAAAAGGAAAAAAAATGAGTAGCTTTAAAATGTACCTACAAGATTTTGACCAAAATTCTTTGGTCAACTTTGCTATTCATCTTTCACCATGATGAGAAGTTACAGTCTTAAGCTAATTAAATATTATTAGTATTGCATTATATTTACATAATAATAAAATATAAGATATTATTGCACATTCACATGAAGTATTTAAAGAAAATAGTGTACTAATGCAAACAGCAAGATTTATTTATGTATTTAGGTTTAGACTTCTATTTTAGATTTTACATATGGTATACTTATGTATATGCCCTCCCTCTACCACAAGCAACCCTGTGTAGTAGATTAAACAGAGGACGAATGAACAGTCCAAAATCATCCAGATGGTGAGGATGGATTCAAACCTGAGTCTCCTTAATCCTAGTTCACCAACAGCTAACTATTATATCATGGGAGTTCCTTTTGCTAGAATATATGGCAAGTTTTGGTTTGCAAAATTTGTACCTGGGCAGAGAAGAACTAAAAATAATTGCAGTCTTCCAGACTAGCTGATCAGGGAATGAGTGTTTCTAGATGTACTGACACCATTCACCATATCCTTTCTCCTTAGATTCCTTGTGTTTGCTCCAACAATCTTGACTGAAGAATTGTTGAACATGAAGACAGAGGTTATGTCAGATGCTTTCCTGGTAGCACAAACCCTCTAGGTCATCTCAGCCATCCCACTTGTCTGCCACTCACATTATTGAAGATGAAGGTCTAATTACAAAGGTTTCTGAGACTTTTCTATTTTAAACCCAGGATAGCATATAAATTCAAAGGTGACACCTAAATATTAATTGATAGCAACTATTGTGCCGGACAGCCTTTCTAGCACTGAGCCCAGGAAATAGTCTTGCTCAGGTATAATGATGCTGACAATCTGTGTTGAGTTTTAGTTGCACTTGTTTGAAAATATTGCACTGGGTCTAAATAGTCTTTATTTAAAAAATCCATAGTTAAAGAAAAGGATGCTATAAGAATCTCAGAGCTACAAAAGTGGAGGCAAAGCTGGCTAGCCATGTTATAACTGTGCCTTGCATAGTTGAGTTACTACAGCAGTGTGTGTGGAATACATCTGAGCTGCTGAGGATGAATGCAATTAATTGGAGATTTGTTGTGATCTGTGGATCTCCAATAGATCCTCATTGTGTTGGATTTAACTTCTTAGGGACATATATTTTCACACTGACAGCACAAGAAAACACCAAGAAAAATAGGGGAGGGGTGTAAAAAGTACACTAGATTCTAGAGATCAGAGAAAATATACTCAATAATGTACAAAAAAATCAGAGTTAAAGGTTAAAACCATTAAAGGTTTTCCAAGTACCTTTAGGAGAAGCCAACTTGTCATCCACTTGACAATTTTCGCTGTCCAACAGACATGCTGATAGAGATCCGTATTCACTACTCCAGGATCTACAACATTAACCATCACATGGCTCCCTTCTAATGTCAGGAGATGTTGCAGTCGATAGCTGAATAAGACAAGGGCAAGTTTGCTTTGAGCATAAGCTCCGTGGGGTGAATACAAGCAACTGCATGTAGGAAAAAAAAGAATTATATAAATATAATTTCAGAATGAAGCATGGCACAGTTTTCAGATACTTGCTGGTGATAACTTATGAAAGGGAATTATTAATTATGAAAAGGAAATTATGATAAAGCTGCTACACAGCAGGAACTCTATAATTACTTATTATCTTGCAGAAACCAATGTAGCCTATACTGAGTGATTTATAGAAAATGTTTGAGATAAATTAATATAAACCAGTGATGGGCAACTTTTGACACCTAGGAACCTCACTGATGCCTTTTGGGGAGGAGACTGAGTGTTAAAGTAGATTGAGCTTTTCTTGGTTTAAAGAAAAAGTCTTTGAAGACAATTTTAATTTTTCTTTTGCATGAAAATTGTAAAAAATTATGCACCCTTTTTCACAATGGTTGTCAAAGGAGACTCTAGAAGTCACAGAGAATGATCACATGAAACTGATGTAGACTATAATCAAAAAGCATCTCATAGCACTATCTCAAACTAACATTTTAAAAAGGCATAAACTTTTGTGAGTTTATGTCTTTTAATAAAATGTGTTAGTATTTAACATTACAGCTATATTCTTTCTGATTTGTGGCTAATATAGGCTGTCACATTTTTCCTCCTACAATATAGATTACAACACATGCCAAAAAAATGTCCACACTGAATACCTCTGATTATGATGTAACTGAAGTGGTGTAATGTTAAGAATTTCTTGAACATTAATAATGAATAAAATTGGAAAAATTTAGGACAAGCTTTGTGATGAGAAAAGCATTCAAGAGATCACAATCAGAGAAAATATAGAAAATCTGTGTGCTATTTAGACTTAATAAACTGTTGTCTTTACTATTATGCTTATTTAATATGAAAATGAATATTTCATAGAATTATCTGGAGATGCTGGTCCTTACCTTTTTGCTATTAAGTAGAGAAGATGGGGAAGCCTAGCAGTCATGATAGATAGACAGATATGCATGAATAAATGTTGTGGCATTATTGTTGTTGATGTTATTATTTTATTTAAGGCAAACCTGGGCATTTTATGGCACCCAGGTCACATCTGGCTCTTGGCTGTCCCTGTCTGGTCTGCATAAGATCAATTGAAAGTTAGAAAGTAAAATGTAAATAAGTGCACTTCAAGGGGTGGAAGAGGAAGCTGAGTGTGCTCCTTTAATTGGCTGGTGAGAGAAGGAGCTTTTTTGTGCCTACAGCAGAAGAGGAGCAGCAAGGGTCAGGTGAGGCAAAGCTCTGTGCTTGATCCCTCCCTCTTTACTCCCTCCTCCCTCAACTCATGAGCGCTGGTGGCAGAATTAAGTTCAGCCCTCCACAACAGTCCCAGTTTCTCTTATGGTTCCTTGAAAAGGTTAATTGCTCACCCCTGATCTAAGGGATATAAATTAACCACACAAATATATATATATTTCTCCTGTTCTATTTATTGGATTCTGTTTTTATTTTTTCTATTTGGGTTTCCTTTAATTTAAACATTTCTCCCATTAACTGCCCATCAGCTGCAATATTTGTAAGAAAGAAATAGATGTAATTGCATCATATATCTGATAGATGATATGAATTAGACACACTTAATTTTCAATTCAGATATACTGATTATAAATAAGCAAAAGTGCAAAATGCTGCAAGAGTAAGAAAGAATATTTTAATCTTATGCTTAGCTAACTTATTTTTATACTATTTGATAGAAGATGGTCAACTAAGACATACCATTATTAGTCTTTACTCTTCTACAACAGCAGAGAATACAACCGGCATATTGTATCATTGATATGAATCTTCAAATATAATAGGGTCTTTAAAATCAAACTTCTAGGAAATCCCAAATGGTGGCTTAATGGGGGTCTGCAGGAAATGGTTTTTAAAAAGTCAAGATGGAGGCCACAATGATGTAATTGAAGCTCTTCCTTGTTTTTATATTTAACCCAAAACACATGAAAACTGTATGGTCACTGTTAACTTTTCAACTGTGATCACCATGTTAACTTTTTTGACCACATATTACAGACACTGCTTACACTTCTTTTACATCAATTCAGAATTCCCAAAATCCATCCATTTAACAACATACAGTATATCCATTAAATATATACTAATAAGGACATATGTGACACTTCCTTTTCCCTATGGGATACATAAACATGCTGTGACAAGATGTGTGCTCAGATTAATAATAGATATAATTAACAAAGTGTACACACACATACAAAATAGTTTATCTGTCAGACCCTCAACTTCTATATTCCCTTTTACTTTTGGGTTCTGTTGGGAGGGGAGAGGTCTGTCTGTGTTTCCTCCACTTTGTTCTTCACCCCTTTGATGCCTCTGGGTGTGAACGGAAGAAGGAATGTGTCCTAGGCCAACTGTCTTATCTCCACTCTGATGGGAGGAGGCCGAGAGGGAAACAAAACGCTGAGAACAGTCCCTGACAACTGCACTTATCAACTCGGTTCCCATAACAACTTCGCAACTGAGAATTGGATGAAATCAAGCTAGACATTTGACCATTGAGGTGGGTGTGAAGGGGATGCTTTAATGTTACGTTTCACACAGGAAAATAATTGATTTTGCTTTACTCTTCTGCTATCACTGTCTCTCAATAAAGTTCCTTTTGAGACTTCCGGCTTGGCATCGCAGTGCCACAGACGCAGGAAGATGGGCTCCGTCTTTCGCATCTGAATTCGCTCCGCTGGGGGACCCTGGAAAGGGTCAAACGTTGCTCCTTAGAGATGACCCCCGTTTGATCACGGGAGGGCAGCGGCCCTTCTGTTTTATCTGGGGAAGCCCTCCAAACCGGCAGGGGAATGATCCGCCATATTAATATGGCTGGTCACTAAGTGGCTGACAGCCAAAGTCAAAATTACCACCAAGCAACTTTCAAGCAAATCAGATGAAACTGGGTGAGACCTGATCCTCTCTTTAAGATTCTAAGATTTCTTTCCTGTAAAAGCTGCCCAAAGCATTTTTCCCCCTGTGAGGAGAGACGGAAGGGAATTTTTACCCCACCCTCTAAGAAAAGCGGCAACTAACTACACAGGGAAAACAGAGCAACTATAAGATTGATTTTAATCTAATTGGATTTATATTCTTTTGAAACTTCGGGATTAAAATTGTTCTTTTTCTTATTGGAGACTTTTGGTTTTTTGTTTTTGTTTTTAAAATAAGACTTGAAAAACCACCATATAAGTTTTGGACTTAAAAAGCTTAAAACGGTGTTGGTGACATCTTGTGGCAAATTATGGTATTACAATTTGTTATTGCCTAAAAGAGACTTGGCTCGAAGCTCAGACTTCAGATAAAATTTGTTTGACCTTGACAGTTACCACCTTTCAAAAACCCAGCTGCAAAGAAGGGATTTCTGGGCGGCTTATCTGGCCTACTTGAACTATGAATGTAAACTTTTACTGACTTTCAGAGCTATATTCGGGGAATTGCTTTCCTATTTCCCTGCATGAGAAGCATTATGTTATTACACGAGATGATGGAACACCTTGGATTATAAACTCTTACTTGATAAACAATTTCTACTATAAAGACCACCTATAAAACGTGAAATAGATGTCCTATACCCAGCTACAAAAGATAAAAAAATATTTTTAACATTCGATTTTAAAGTGTTCAACTTAACATACTATCAAGAGAATATGGATGAAGATCAGGAAAAAAATCCTTTCCATGTTGAAATCAATACACGAAACCATCCTTTCAGCTTGTGACAAAATAAGAAGCAACACAAAGGTGCTAGCTTAAACATACAAACCCAGATCTTGACTACAAACAAAAAACTAACAACGCAGAAAACAAAAGGAAAATTGGAACAACTAAGACAGAGGACCCATCTGACCAACAGACCCAGCCAATTGAAAAATCAGAAAAGGGAGTGACAACATGGAAAATGGAAAAGACTTTTTACAAATTAAGAAATCCGAATATATTTGAGGAAAAGGAAAAACAGATTGAATGGAAGATAAACCTATCAGGACAATTGTGGGAAATTGGAGTAATAGGGAGGCGATTTAATGAATACCAATGGACTCGTCCTTCCCAAAAACCCCAACCAAATGGTCTTTCTTATTCCAAATAATATGTATATAAAAATAGAGGGAGAACTATTTGATGATTCAAAGGCACTGACATGGAAGGTTAGCTGGCAAAGGAAGAAAGCCAGAGTAAGGCTGAAGAAAATAATAGCTTTGACTTATTAGAGGGGATATTATATCACTAATTAGATGGTTGAATATGGTGGAAAATAGATAACGTTTTAGAAAATAGAGTAACATTATAATTAAATAGATAAGATGTGTAACTAGATTATTAGACTTTGGTATGAACAGGGGAAAAGGGAGAAGTTGAGATAAGGGAAACTTTTGGTCACCTAAACATAAGGTACTTGGAAATCATAAATAATAGTGTTTTCTTGAATATTGATGGGAAATTAAAGTTGGGGGGGAAAGCAATAATTCAGGCATGTGAAACTGCTGGCCCAGGGGCCAGATGTCGCATCAAAACCGCGCCCACCCCACTGCCGGGAATGGGGAAAAGTCACAATACATTGCATGACGTCGCAAGTTTGACATGCTGCAATAATAGGACATTATTTATATAAGGATATTAAGTGCAAACGCAATTAAGATATCTATAGGCTAAAATTTATTGATAAATATAACAAGGATGTTTCTACTTAGTTGAAAATAAGAATTCTGTTTGCCCAATATGAGATAACAGATATTATTGGTAAGAGAGAGGAAGTATTTGATGTTTTAATATTAGACTTAAACTAAAAAATTATGTATATTATTAAACTATTGGTTAACCGAGACAACACCTATAATGGTTTTGACTTTATAAGAGGGGATACTGTATTATTAATCAGATGGTTTAACATGGTGGGAAATAGATAATTTTTAGAAAACAGAGCAATACTATAATTAAATAGATAAGATGTGTAACCAGAATATTAGACTTTGCTATGAAAAGGGAAAAAGGGAAAAGTTGAGATAAGGGAAACTTTAGTCACCTAAATATAAAATACTTGGAAATCATAAATAATAGTGTTAATTTGAATATTGATGGGAAATTAAAGCCTGAAAAAAAGCAATAACAGGACATTGATTGTATACAAGGATTAAGTGCAAACACAATTAAGATATGTATAAGCTAAAAATTATTGATAACTGTAACAAAGATATTTTTATCTAGTTGATAATAATAATAATTGTACTAGCCCAATATGAGATAGCAGATATTAATGGAAAAATACAGGAAATATTTGATGTTGTAACATGAGATTTATACTTAAGACTTATGTACGCTATTGAACTATTGATCAACCCAGTCATCAATTTTCTTTTTAATTACCCAATTGTAAAATGAGAAAACCAAGAAAATATTATATATATAAAAATTGAAGTTCCTTTTGAAACAATGCCAGTTTCAACAGTTCTGTTTTCTTGGGAGGACTAGCTGAAGCAGGACCTTACATTAAGCAAGATCTGCAAAAAAGGTCAACAAGGAGAGGCAACTGCCCTATCGTGGGGAATATGCACACTATGTCCCTCCATGGCAGCAAACAGGACAAGACCAAATGCTGGGGAGAGTCCATCAAAAAAAACCACCCAGAAGAAAGTTCCTCTCGGTGGATAAAGAAGATGATCACCACAGAGAGCTCCATGAAACTGTGATGGTCATTTGGAATCGGGAAGAGAGAATAATGGGTCGGAAGAGCCCAGCGAGTGACATTCACCTGAGGCAGCCGAAAGCAGGGCTGGAAGTGAAAGATGGAACTGCTCTACGATAATGATGAGGACCCGGAGAAGAGCAGGAATCAACTGACCAGATCCTGAAGCGAACTGTGCAATACATGGTGGAAGCCTTTCAGGACCTCAAAATGGACAGTGCAAGAGTAGGAGGGGGGAGCAACTCAAAGAAACCGAGTGCGGTGGGAGTGAATCTATGACAACTTAGGCCACGGGAAGGGTGACTGGCTCCATGGAAACAGCAGTGACCACTCTGGCAGCACCGCAGTGAGCAGCCCCCAGAGGGATGAATGCTCGATCCACGTCCCAAGAGAGAGCCCCGCCAGAGGAGCCAAAACTGGTCCCTCTAGGAGTGAAATTTGATGGGGTTCTTCCTTTCCCATGTCTTCACCTACATACTAGTGTATGGGAGAATTCTCCCCAGTGAAAAAGCCAGAGTAAGGGTCGTCACCATAGCCCTGGAAGGGACCGCAGCTCAATAGATGGTCACCCTGTACAACTGCAACACGCCGAAGCTCCGAAACTTTAACAATTTCATGACAGCTCTGAGATGGAGGTTCGAGGATCATCTGGCTAATCAGAAGGCGCAAGATTGCATAAAGACTGTGAGGAAGGGACATCGACTGGTGGCTGAGTACACAGAAGCGTTCTGAGACCTGGCATGTCACCTCAACTGGCCCGAAGACATCTTGATCAGCTGTTTCCAAGATGGGCTAAACGACAACCTGTACAATGGATGCATGGTCAGGGGAGCCCCGGTGTGATTACACAACTTGTGCATCCTGACCAAAGAAGTGGAAACCGACCAGAATCGCAACCATTATCACTCCGACAAAGCATGGAAATGATCTCCACTGGAGAAGAAGGGGGAACCAACTAAAGCCTCAGTTGCGCCCTCACACTCAACAGCCTGCTTCAAATGTGGCAAAGAAGTGCCACAGCAAAACTCTGATCAAGAAAGGCGAATGGCAGTCTGGAGGGAAGCTGACCAAGCCTAACCAACGTCAGTAAGACATGGCCCTGAGGAGTGCAGAAGTCATGGAGTCCATCCAAACTCAAAACCAAGGGATGGAACTCCAACCCCACCAGAGGATGAACAGGGGATGCCAGAAAGTGACTAAGATGATGACCCATTGGTAAGTGGCCTGATCGCACCAATGACCACGCCCATAGAACTGTTAATTCCAGGCAGAGAAGGAAAGGTGACCCTAACCGCCCTCTTAGACTCAGGTGCACCCAATGCCTGGTCAGCCCAGCCCTAGTCGAGAAGTTAGGAGTCCAACTAAGAAAGTTTTAAAAAAACATTTCATTCTGCCAACTTGACAGGTCCATCGCAGAGGGCATCCCGACTACATTAGCCATGAAATCCCTGGGGCTAAACATGGGAAGCCACTCAGAAACTCTAGCCTTCGTTGTGGCCCCTGGCATGGAGTAGCCTCTTGTCCTAGGGTTGGCGTGGCTGAAGAAGTAGAACCTGCTAGTAAATTGAAGAATGGGACATTTAAAATTCCCCAGTGAGAAAACTTCTTTACCGAGCAAACGATGCTGGTCAGGAAGAGAAGAAACATGAGAAATAACAGCTACCTTAAGCAGTGAAGCCATGCAGGCCATACTTAGCTAAGCTGCCAAAGCCAAAGCTGTACTCAATGACCCCCAGGGAATTAAACGAACTATGTCAGTTCACTGATAAAAACCTGGCCCATGGGTTCATCCAGCCAGCCAGATCCCAGGTGGCCGCACCTGTGCTATTCAGAGAGAAGAAGGATGGTTCTCTTCATCTCTGTGTGGATATAGAGGTTTGAATGCTGTGTGTGTGGAAAATGTGTACCCCTTGCCCCTCATGAAAGATATGCTGGCCCATCTATCAAAAGGAAAGATATTTTCCAAGTTAGACCTGTGAGAGGCATACTACAGAGTTAGAATCAGGGAGGGAGACAAATGGAAAACTGCTTTCAACTGCCCTCTCGGCTGTTTCCAATTTAAGGTACTTCCCTTTGGTTTGCAAGGGGCCCCTGCAATGTTCATGCAGCTGATCAATCCATGAGCACCTATATAAGGGAGTTTTGGTGTACCTGGACAATATATTAATCTACACCAAAACAAAGGCTGAACACATGAAACTGGTCAGGGCGGTCCTGAATAAACTCCGAGCAGCCAAACTTTACGCAAAATTGTCTAAATGTGAATTCCACAAAGAAACAATCGACTACCTGGGCTACCGGATCTCTTATGAGGGGGTGGAAATGGGTCCGAGAAAAGTACGCACCGTTTTGGAATGGGCGGCCACCCCACACCAGAAAGCAGCTACAGAGTTTCCTGGATTTTGCGAATTTCTACTGACAATTCACCCTTTCTTTTGCCCAGATTGCCTTACCTATCACAAACCTGTTAACAACCAAAGGGACTGATAAGCCAAAGCATAGCCAGCCGTTGAAATGAACTATGGAGTGCCAAATGGCATTTCAAAAAGCTAAAGAGGCTTTTCTCAGCAGAACTGATTTTAAAACACCCGGATCCAGAAAAGGGGTTCATAATTCAAGCTGATGCCAGCAATGTAGCAGTAGGGAAAGTGTTACTCCAAGAAAATGAGAAGGGCCAATTACAACCATGCATCTATATCTCCAAAAAATTGTCAGAAACTGAACAGCACTGGGCGGTCTGGGAGAAGGAAGCTTATGCAGTCCGCTGGGCCCTCCTCACCTGGAGGCACTTCTTGGAAGGGAGCAAAATCCCTTTCCAAGTATGGACGGATCATAAAAACTTAGAAGCTCTCAAAATGCCTAGGAACATGTTCCCTAAATAAGCACGGTGGCCCAACCCTTTCACCAATTCAATTTTACTCTCCATTACTTGCCGGGGGGGGGGAGATTTTTTTAGCTGACATTCTATCCCAAATGCTGCAGTATAACAGAACCAAAGTGCATGTAGTCAAGCCTTTGCTATCAGCACAGCAATTAGCAGATCCAGTGGTTATGAGATCACAGAAGAGAACACCCATGCCACTAGACAATGCTGCCTCAACAATGTTCAAACAAGCCTTAGAGAAAGAGGAGTGGTTTTCAGAGCACAAAATTTTTTGCTCGCTGCAGGATGGACTAGCATGGGTGGGGGGAAAACTGTATGTCCCTGCCATGCAAAAGTTAAAAACTATGCAAGTCTCCCACAATTCAAAACTGGTAGGACATTTTGGATTTATGAAAATCCTATATCTAGTGAAAAGGCAGTTCTGGTGGCCATCATTGAAAAAGGACACTGAAAGTTATGAGGCCAGCTGCCCTACTTGCACTGCAGTGAAACGAAGGCAAGGAAAAACGCCAGGCCTTTTGCAGCCAGTAGCGAGCCCTTCAGCATCCTGGAGAGAGATTTCTATGGACTTTATTGTGGAATGCTGGAAAGTGCGAGAAATACAGTTATTTGGGTCGTGACTGACTTGTTCTCAAAACATGTCCATTTCATTCCGTGCCAGAAGATCCCAACTGCCAAAATCCTAGCTAAGATGTTCCTCCAACATATCTATCGATTGCATGGAGCCCCTCAGTGCATAATTTTAGACAGAGGTGTCCAGTTTACGTCAACGTTTTGGAGGGCCTTTTTGGACCTATTGGGCACAGAACAAGGCTTGAGTTCTAGTCACCATCCTCAAATGAATGGTGGGACAGAATGAACGAACTCAGTTTTGTAACAGTACCTTAGATGCTTTATTAACTACCAACAGGACAATTGGACTGATCTCTCGCCATTTGCCGAAGTAGCATATAACATTGCTGTCCAATACACTCCCTTTTAAATAGCCACAGGACAGGTGTTCAGCCCAATGCCTGAACTGCCAACCAATGAACCCACCATCCCTTCCCTTAAGGAATGGATAATTCAGTTGCAAAATACCTGGCCGATAGTTAGAAAACATCTAGATGAAGCCAGGGACGCTTATAAAGCTCAAGCAGATAAGAATAGAACCCAAATCTTTCCGTACTGGGGAATAGAGTTTACCTATCCACCAGGTTTCTACAATCACTACAACCTTCTAAGAAGTTAGGGCCCAAATTTGTAGGCCCCTTTCCCACCAAGCGCATTATAAACCCAGTCACTGTGGAATTAGAACTCCCCAAAACCTTAAGGCAGATCCACCCCGTAATTCATTGTAGCTTGCTGAAACCAGAAGTAACTTCACCTTTAAGACAGAAAGCAACTCCTTCTATATTCACTTTAAGAATTTTCTGTATTAATATTTGAATCCTATCCAATATTTTCTTGCTTTATCACACCACCATAAATGGTAAAAAGTCCCTTCTTTACCTTTACATTTCCAACTTTCATTTGAAATACCTTTATACATTTTTGATCACTTGTCTGGTGTTAAATACCAACAGTATATCATCTTGTAAAATTTTTCTTTTAAATTATAATTTAATGTAAATTTTAATCCTTTATTCCACATATTTTCCCATTGTTCAAGCATTATATTGTACCCATACAATGTTTTACTTGTTCATTTTCCAGATTTAAATTCAATAACATTTTATAAACTTTAGCAATAATATGTTCATCACTACCGCACAGTAGGGTTTCCAGTTCATTTTTAACAAAATTAACCCATGATTCTTTTTATCTAACTTAAATCTTTCTTTCAATTGCATATATGTAAACTAATGGCAGACATGACCTTCTGATTCTAGCTCCTCCTTGGATTTGAGGGTAGGCTCACTCAAATTAAGAAATATTATTTTACCATAGATCCACCAATTTGGTCTCATCACCATCTCGACTGTCTAAAAAAGACTTCTTGTGGGGAAACCCAAGGTGGCACCTTCATAGAGAACCTTGTTTTATATTTATTCCAAACTCTCAAAATGGCACGCCTAGTAAAATGGTTATGGTTATCAACATTTACTTTAACTGTGTCATACCACAAGTAACCATGCCAACCAAACCTTAGTTCATGGCCTTCTAGATCCAGTAACCTCTTATTCTGAAGGTTCACCCATTCTTTTAACCAAACCAAACAAGCAGCATCAAAATACAGTTTCAAATCGGGTAAGTCTCGAACCCCTCTTTCCTTAGCATCTTGCAATAATTTATATTTAATTCTTGGTTTTTTCCCCCTGCCATACAAACTTAGAGATATCCCTCTGTCATTGTTTAAACGGAGTATCAGTTGCAAGTATTGGTAATGTTTGAAACAGGAAGAGCATCTTTGGTAAAACATTCATCTTAATCACAGAAATTCTACCCAGTAATGATAAATGCAATTTGTCCCATCTTAATAAATCTTTTTTGATACCATTCCAAAAAGGCACATAATTATTTTTGAACAAGTTTGTGTTTGAGTTTGTTAATGTAACCCCCAAATATTTCACCTTTTTCTCAACCCTAAAACCAGACATTTTAGTCAATATATCACCATCCTGTGCAGTCATATTCTTAGTCAACATTGATGTTTTCTGCTTATCAATTTTGAAATCGGCCAAGGACCCAAACTCATTTAGTTTCCTCATCAAATGTTCTATATTATTTTTTGGGTCTTGCAGAAATATCACCAAATCATCCGCAAAGGCCCTCAATTTATAAACTTCCTTCTTAACATTAATACCTTTTATTTTCTCATCTTGTCTGATATCTCTATTCAGGACTTATAGCATCAAAATAAACAACAGTGGAGACAGCAGGCATTCTTGTCTTGTACTCTTTCAAGTCTCACATGAGTTAGTTAAATAACCATTAATAACTATTTTTGCTTGCTGTAATGTATAAATAGCTTTAACCCCTTGAATAAAATTCCCCCCAAAATCCATTTCTTGTAGAACTTTAAACATAAAGACCCAATTTAAGATGTCAAAAAGCATCTAGGAATATTAAAGCTTCCTGTTGTTCATTGTGGTATTGCAAGTATTCAATAATATTCAAAACCATTCTCACATTGTTCCTTAGCTGTATTTTTGGCAGAAAGCCAGCTTGGTCATTGCGAATATATAGCTGTAAAACTTTTTTTAGTCTTTCTGCCAAAATTGCAGCAAATAATTTATAATCCTCATTTAATAATGAGATTGGTCTGTAATTCTTTTTTTTGTAATATTTTTTTTGTTATATATTTTATTGATTTTTTAAAACATAAATCACTTAATAATTACTGAACAGTGTGTTGTCTGGGTTTATATTTATAAAACAATCACTAACAATTGATTTCAATAATCCATAATCCACATAATGGTTTTAGTTGATTTCCTCTTTTCGCCAAAATATCCTCTTTTGCCAACATTGAGTTAATACAATTCTTATTGTTATGATAGATAACAATTAAATATATAATTTTTCCCAATATTCCTAAAAATAATAATCACATCCATATAATATTTCTTTTCTATCCAATCATTCTGGTTGCCTTATCATAGATCCTGTTACAGTCCTTATTTAAATTTAGTTCTCCCACAAAATTCTAAGTATTCTTACTGGTTAAGATTTTCTCAAAAATTAATTACATTTAAAAATTTAAGTCTATTTTTTCCATATGAACCATCTCAGCACTTTTACATTTCTTAAGGAATAGATAAAACAATGAAAAAAAAAAGAAAGGAGAGCAAGAGTAAAGAAACATAAAAAATAACATACTGCTTAAAATACTGTATATATCCCTCCTAAGTTAATATATATTTGTTTCCAAGATTTCTTATTCTTTTTAACCATAATTAAAAGTATGTTTAATCTTTAAACATTCCATTTAATACATCTAGTCATCTAGTCCTTTAACTCTTATTCAAAACATTTTTTATCCATTATAATTTTCTTAAATTCAATTACATTTAAATACCTAAAACATTTCCTTTATCTAAGCCATTTCAACTTTTTTATATTACTCATATCAAGAAATAGAGTAAAAAAAGGGGGGAAGCATACTATATTATTTAGGGGATTCATCCCTCTTAGAATGACATATATATTCCAAATCTTTTCTATTTCTTTAACCATATTCAAACAAATGTTTCTTTTTTAAGTATTTTCTTTGGTAGGTCCCATCATCTATTTTCTTGATTTCCAGTTTGGTCTTTTTCCTTTGCCCAGTATCTTCTTAATCAATGTATTTTGCTGAGTTTTCCATATGTTCGTAAATGTTACTGTAGACAGAAAAAGTAAATTAGATGAAGTGTCTTTGTACGGGGCTTCTGCCTTTCCATGTTTATTTAAAATCTTTTTCTTTTTCTTTCTCTCCGCTTCTCTTATCATTTCCTTTCTCTTCCGATGTTCCTGACATCTCTACAGTCCATTTTATCCAATCAGTTTTCTTGTCCTAAGATTTATTTTGTAGTCTTAAGGGATAAGTTGTTTTTTCCAATTCTTGTGAATTTTTTTCCACTAGGATTAAATCACGTTTCCTTGTTTTGTTAAGTTCCATCTTTAAGTCTCTATTCCCAATTTTGTATCCATTTATCTGTTTTATCTGCTCCTTCTCTGTTGTTTTATGGAAATTTTTTTTTGTAAAGTTAACTTGGAAATAGATTGATTTATATTTTCAAAGTTATTTTGGATTTCTTTATGGTTTAAAGTCATTGTTGTTTGAATTAGTTGCAGTATACGTACTATATATCTCCTCCTGTGGAATATTTATGTTTTCTTGATATGTTCTTTCTACATGTCTCTGATCCATGATGGTCAAGAATTTGAGTTTTTCTCTTCTTTTCTTTTCTCTGCAACTAGCTTTAGAGTCCCGATGTCAACGCTGCTAACATCGGATGTTTTTGCATTGACAACAGATGGAAATGTAGCCATCTTTTACCTTTTGCTTTTAGAGTTAGATGATGCTGCGAGGGGGGATGTGAACGAGGGTCCAGCTAGACATAACAACAACAAACCTAGCATGAGAAACAAGGTTATTGTAACCAGAACTGATAAGGACTTGGCGGGCTGGAAAACTGGAGAGGAAGCCCACACTACAAACTAATTGGGGAATGTGATTTATGACTGTCAATTGGAGGAGGGAATTGTGCTTTGATACTATGTGCTCAGGAGAAGGGAATTCAGTTTTTGGCTTTGATTATGCACTGCTGATGTTATGCTACTCAAAATAAAGATTCTATAAGGTAAAACAATGCCTTGAAGAGTTTCATCTGTCGGAACCATGACATGAAGTCAAAAACTTCAACTTTTCCCTAACTATCTTGGGGTCCCAAGCCCCAGTCGCTGTCCCTAGAAAGGAGGGATAAGCTGACAAAGATACGGGGAAGATCTCAGCATGGAGAAAGAGGGAACGCCTGAAACCAGCACCCTGGCAGTGGCTGCTACCCCAGAGGGGGGAGCGACAGCCAGCGCGCCGGCAGAGAAGGAACTTTTTCAGGCTTCCCAGCTGGGGGCAAAGCCCAAGCCACGAGGACAGTTAATCTGGTTGTCAGAATGGACCCTACCCAGCAAAGACCCCAGACACCTTGAGATGGCTTTGCCACCCTCAAGTGCTTCAAAGGCAGACGGGGTGAGCTGCTACAAAGGGATTACGGCACCTCACATTCCCCAGACTGTTGAAGAACCACAAAACCGTCTACCATTGAGGACTCGGGTGAGTGGAAGTACCTGTCTGCAGCACATAACCAGTCAGTGGAGAAGTTGGTGGAAAGAGTTGAGGAGTTAGAGATGAAGAGTGGAGAATAACCTTCCCGCTCCCCATATGTGAGTGATCATGATGATTGGAGAAGCAGCCACCAACTCCTACCAAGGGAAACCCCCAGCCCCCTCTCCCAGTCCTCGAAGCCACCCAACCCGGGGCCCGCACAACAATGGTAAATGCCACAGCCTCCCCAGCTGGAAGCCAGCAGTCGCTGGCAATGGAGCAGCCAAATTGGGGATGGCCACAGCCCCCGAAAGTGCAGAAGCAAATGGGGACCTTGCAGCAACCGTGGATGATGCAGCTGCCAAGGGGTCAACAACTGCTGGCAGCACTGCAGGAGCAATGAGATTGGCAGTCGCTCCCAAACGTGCAACAATTGCTGGGGGCCCCACAACCAGTGGGGATCCAGCAACAACAACCTCTGGGGTCATAGGGTGATCTGCAGCAATTGGGGGCACCACAACCCCCCGTGGGCCAACAGCAGTGGGGATGGCAGCAATCCCCACCCATGCAGCAACCGCTGGGAGGCCCGCAGCAGCTGGGTGTGCCATTATAGCAGTCGCTGAGATCGGTGGGGGTCGTACAACAATTGGGAGATGATGCAACCGGTGATGCCACAACAGCAGGGGGGTGGCAACAGCCCCTGGGCGCACAACAACCATTGGGAGGCTTGCAGCAACTGGGAATGCAGCAGCCACCATGGAGGGGCCAGAAACAGTTGGGAGTGTAATGCTCACAGTGGGGAAGCCAGCAACCACTGATGGTGCCACCTCTTAGAGCCACTTTCAATGGGGACCCAGAAAAGCTGATCTTTTTCCTCAATCAGGTGCGCTCTCACTTGAACCGCTGTGCCTATTTCTATCCGAATCCAGCCGCTATGGTTGATGTGATTGCATCCAGCTTAGAAGGAGAAGCATCCGAGTGGCTGAACAATTTATATAACGAGCAAGCACGCAAGTTAGAAGACCCCCATCTCTTCTCCTAGGACTGAGAGCAAGGTTCGAGGACCCATCTATTGCCCTCAAAGTGGAGGAGCAAATCCACAAAACAAAACAAGCCGGCAGGCCTGCACTGGAATATGTACAAGAGTTTCACAAGATAGCTGGCCGAATAGAGAGGTGGCCCGAGCAATCCCTGGTCCATCACTTCAGGGAGGGACTAGATGACCACCTCTCCCAGGCTTGTATTTATAGAGCAGTCCCTGATCAGCTGCAAGAGTGGTACCAGGCAGCAGTAAGACTAGATGTTCAGCTTGCCCGCTATCAGAAGCCACTCTCCCCAGGAAGGCGAGTTGAGGCCAAATCAACCCAAGCGACAGCCACCCCCCCCGAAAGCCTCCAACCGCTGTGGCTGCAGAGAATCCCAGACCACCTACTGGGCCATCGATCAAGTGTTTCAGATGTGGACAGCAGGGATACCGAGCAGCGAATTGCCCAGTCCCTTACCCCCAGCAGCAGAATAGACCAGAGCCACCAGCGAGGAAGAAACCAACCCAGCAGCCAACGAAAGAGAAATCCAACTGGACTGTACAGGAGCCTGTTGCTCAAGTCACATCCCCTACGCAGGAGAGTGCCGAGACCTAAGCTGGACCTGCCATTGTTCTACCTTCCTACAACAGCAACAACGAGGGAGAGAATGACCCGATGGTGAGTCGACACATCCCACCTTTTTCACTACCCGCCAAACTCATAATCCCTAAGACGGGGGCACAGGTAGATTTAAAATTGGAGAGAAAGCCCGCGCTTCAAACTAATTGGGGAATGTGATTTATGACTGTCAATTGGAGGAGGGAATTGTGCTTTGATATTATGTGCTCAGGGGAGGGAAATTCAGTTTTTGGCTTCGATCATGCACTGCCGATGTTATGCTACTCAAAATAAAGATTCTTTAAGGTAAAACAATGCTTTGAGGTTCTTTTGAAGAGTTTCATCTGTCGGAACCATGACACCCAATTAATCAGATATTTGTAATCCAAATAGTTCAAAAAAGATTTTTTTTCTGAAATTTATAATTCTCTCTTTGTCTACAGCCCAGATTATTGTCTTTTTTTTTTTACAGCTGTTGTTTGTTGTTAAAGCTTTGAAGGTCACAAACACAGATTAGCTTTTCCCAGGTTTTGCCAAGTCTTATATTAAAGTCATAGCTGTCATAGTCTTCATCCACCATTAGGTGTCAGCATCTATTTGTTTTTCAATTTCCAAAATGAACAATTATCTTTAGAATGAGAATCTTAACCATTCAACAATTTTAGATTTATCCAGATTTAAGTTTTAAATTTCAGGTTTTATATTTATTTCACTTCCATATATTTTGATCATAAAATGATTAATTCGCCACTTCCATTATTATAAGTGTGGGACAGAAATCCCCCTCCTTCCCTTTCGGAGGTATTTTGCTTCTTGGAGATCTTTTCCAGGAAATTAAATATAGAATAGAAAAGAAAAGATCAAATTCCTCAGCCAGTTTCAAGCACACTGTTCACAGTTGTGCTGATTAGTACTTTTGGACTTCGGCTGCAAGTAGCTTGGGCTGGTCAATGAAGTACGGCCAGCCTTTCTCCTGTCAGGTTAGAAGGCTTACCCCAAGTTGAACGGAACGACCGCCATTCTTCCAGAATCGCTGGGGCATCCTTCTTTCTTCACCGCCTCTCCGGGGCAATGTAGACTCATTTAGGGTCCCCTGGCAGAGTGAAATTAGCTGCGGGGGTGCGGAGAATCTGCAAGCCTGTGACCGGTCGCTACCGCACAAAACCAGAAGTCCGAGATTGGTCTGTAATTCTTTATCATCGTGGCATCCTGACCCACCTTTGGAAGTAACACAATATTAGCTTCCATCCAAAGCCGCTGGGGGAGATCATTCGTGGCTTTGGGGTGGATTTCCATCAGTACGCTGATGATACGCAGCTGTACATTTCCACCCCAGGCCACCCCAACGATGCCCTTGACGTGATGACCCGTTGCCTGGAGGCCGTACGGGTCTGGATGGGGAGGAACAGACTCAGGCTCAACCCTTCCAAGAC